>NC_091748.1:52478435-52490935 GCF_043380555.1 Nothobranchius furzeri
AATGTGCACACACGTGCACTGAGAGATTTAGAGAACAATGTTGACTTTTACATCTTTGCAAACATTTGTTAGCTGTAAATTCAGTCAGATTCATGTCTGCACCTCTCACAATCGTTTACACAACCACACCAACATGACATTTTCATTTATTAGTTTTTCATTTACTTTGGGTTTTTTTTTCAGACAACTACTCGACTTCGCTCAACTGAATCTTCAACTTAACGTAATCAGGTTTGAGAAAAACACGCAGATTATTTTAATGATATCATAAAGACGTTGGATTTTTTTCAGTGGCAACTGGAATATGAAAATCATATAAGAGTTCAAAACAAACACCTTTTTCAATAACGTCCTTCACTGCTGTTATCTTAGAACATATAAATACATTTAGACGTATTATCTACTGTTTCCTCTTCGAGTATTAATTCTAGAGCGGATCCTAGTGAAGTTACGACCCGCTGTGAAAAGTTTAAATCAATCAGCTAGATAATTGGAGCTACTACACCTGCAGCTCCTCCTAGTGGTGGCTGGAGACTATTACATCATCATAACCTTCACACAGCGACAACGAACACTGTATATTTTTATTTTTTGTAGTGGTGTTACTCGAGAGAAGAAACATGAACACAAACCAAACAACAAAATCTCCACTTGCTGTTAACGTTTGCAGCTGGCATTAGCGTTGCAGCACAGCTAAACGCTGCAGCAAGTTAGAAAAAAGTCCCATGAGTCATTGCTTCACAAGTAAAACACTCGTGGGGCTTTTTATGCTACGTTTATTGATTGCTACCATGTGGTCACCAGTTGGGTTTTATGGCAGAAGTCGTATCATAGTCTGAAGAACAGGGATGCTCTATCAGAAAGGCATGCATCTTGACTTGAGATTACAAAAAAATCTGCTGAATTTTGAGAAGATAGTGAAACTGACTTGAATGAAAATAATAAAAATGTATGCAAATAAGTCAGATTAGCTGTTTCTCCTGTAGATAAAGCATCAGCACATGGAGAGTGTTGTGGCAACAGTGATATGGGTTTCAGACAATTTACATCATTGGAATAGTCAACAATAACTCTGCAATAGCATATCGAGTAGCCCAGGAAACAAGCAGTATTTAGACTATTATGGACATTGTGATATAAGAGTATAACAATAACAGCAGTACTACATTTATCCTGGTTTCCTGTGCCTGCATTCAATATATAATCAACATTTAAGTCCAGACAGTTGAGTTCAGATTAATTCACATGGAGATGTCCCGAGACAGAAACAAAATCTTTTTTAATTTCATATGACAATGCATAACATCTTAAACTGTTATACACGTTAATAATAATAATAATAAATAATAATGGCAGTAGGGATGGGTACCGAATTCGGTACTTTTTAAGGTACCGACCGAATTCCATAGTACCGACCGAGCACCGATTCACTTCATTTGAAACGGTGCCTCGTTTCGGTAGCCGTCCTTCACAACGAGAACTTGCCTAGACAGCTGCGCATGCGCAAGAGCGTTATGTCATCGGTCGATGCGAGCGAGTTGTAAACAGAGCAGCTCCGGTAGGTGAATAAAATGTTTAAGATAATGTTAGCTTGAATTGTTATCTTCCATTTCACTAATGGTGCATTCACTTTCTCCTCGGAACTTCGAAATTCCGACTAGAAGAACATGAACACGCTCTAAAGTTTGGCTTCACTTTACTAAATGCGACGGGTGATTGGGTGAAGATGAAACCAGTGACAATGATCTAAGTGTGAGGCATCATCGTTTTAATCTGCTCCAGCAGTTAAATAAACTGTTTAAGATAACGTTAGCTTGATATGCTAGCTTCCTATGCCACCATTGTTATCAGCTAATGGTGCGTTCGCGTTCTCCTCGGAAATTCTAACTTCCCAGTAGGAAAAATCAATTAAAAAAGGACGGCAAAAGGAATGAAGATACACAGTAAATTTAGTTCACAGTGAAGATGTTTGCTTGAGTTTATTTATCAGCTTATAAAACTACAAGGACGATGTTAAAATACAAACAGTTGAATGTTATTTATCGTGATATTTATCAAATATTGAGAAAAATATATATTTAATTATAAAAGACAATAAAAATATTAAACACTCAAAAGTATCGAAAATTGGTACCGTTAAGTACCGGTATCGATTCGTAGGTACCGTGAATTAGTACCGGATCGATTCAAATGTCAAAGGTACCCATCCCAAAATGGCAGGTTCCTGTATGATTGATGTCAGAGCTTGGTCCGCATTGCCAGCAGTAAGTTGGGCTCGTTCCCAGTGAAAGTTGCACACTGCCAAGACTGTCCTTTGTCACCGATTCTGTTCTTTGTCGGGATTAATAGGAGCAGCCAAGTTGTCGAGGGGATCCATTTTGGTGGCCCAAGGATTGAGTCTGCTTTTTGCAGATGATGTGGTCCTGTTAGCCTCATCAGAACGTGTACTTCAGCTTTCGCTGGAGTGGTTTGCAGCCGAGTGTGAAGCAGCTGGGATGAGAATCAGCTCCTCTAAATCTGAGACCATGGTCTTTATTTGGAAAAGGGTAGAATGCCTTCTCCGGGTCAGGGATGTGGTCCTGCTTCAAATGGAGGTGTTTAATCTCGGGGTCTTGTTCACGAGTGTGGGAAGGATGGAGCGAGAGATCGACAGATAGATTGGTGCTGCATCTGCAGTGATGCAGGTGTTCTACCGATCTGTCAAGGTGAAGAGAGAGCTGAGCTGGAAAGTGATTCTCTCGATTAACCAGTCGATCTACGTTCCTACCCTCACCTATGGTCACGAGCTTTGGGTAGTGACTGAAAGAATGAGATCGCAGATACAAGTGGCCAAAATGACTTCTCTCCACAGGGTGGCTTGGCTCTCTCTCAGAGATAGAGTGAGAAGCGCGATCATCCGAGAGCGGATCGGAGTAGATCCGCTGCTCCTCCACATCAAGAGGAGCCAGTTGAAGTAGCTCGGACATCTGGTCAGGATGCCTCCTGGACGCCTACCTGGTGAGGTTTTCCGGCCACGTCCAACCGGGAGAAGACCTAAAGAAAGTCCCAGGACACGCTGGAGGGACTATGTTTCTTGCCAGGGAACACCTTGGGATTCCCCTGAAAGAGCTGGCCCAAGTGGCTGGGGAGAGGGAAGTCTGGGCCTCTCGGCTTAGGCTACTGCCCCCTCAACCTGATCCCGGGTAAGCAGAAGAGAATAGATAGATGGAAAATGGCATTTCAACCAACTTGCATATTGTTAAAAAAAAAAAAGTCCAGCCTTTCAATAATTTGTCCAGCAACAACACACACATCACACACTGGGCAATAAAACAGTCCCTGTTCTGTCTCACCAAAAGGAAAACAATACAATTCAATTCAATTCAATACAAGTTTATTTATATAGCGCCAAATCACGACAAGAGTCGTCTCAAGGCACTTCACATAACAAACATTCCAATTCAGGTCAGTTCATTAAGCCAATCAGAAATAATGTGTCCTATATAAGGAACCCAGCAAATTGCATCAAGTCACTGACTAGTGTCAGTGACTATACAGCAATCCTCATACTAAGCAAGCATGCAGCGACAGTGGAGAGGAAAACTCCCTTTTAACAGGAAGAAACCTCCAGAGAATCCTGGCTCAGTATAAATAGCCATCCACCACGACTCACTGGGGATTTAAGTGATGAGGAATTTCCAGATGAACCACTGAGAATGTATAAAACAGACATAAAGGAGCTGTGCAATGATTCAGGATTTAGTTTTTTAGGACATGACTTGTATACAAATATCTAAAGCAGCAAAGAGATACAGTTTCACAGATCCAGCCCATACAATAAGAAACAGTTTATCTCACCTACAGCATTCCAAGTACTGCTGTTAGAATCTGTTTCGGCTCAAACTTTGCCAAGATTTAAAAATAAAACAGAACCCTTTTTCAGCCAGACCTCCTATGGGACTATTAAAAATGAAAAGACTGGCAACCTTGTTAGCAATATCTACCTCAGCCTTATTTCTTGGCATTCTTTCATATTCTTCTGCTTACTTTTTCTTTTGTGTAATGCGCAGACAACTGGATTATACTTCTGCAGAGCTGCTGAGAAGGTTCAAGACGAGAAGCAGAGGGGAGTGGTGGTGCTACACACCGTGAATGTATGAGATATTGAGCAGGCAGGAGTTTAGAGCCGGGCGGTCCACATTCCACAGAGCCTACAGCAACACGCTGGACCTCAAAGCTGGAACCTGACGGCTGTACCTCGCAGCAGTTAAAAAATGACCATGTAACGTTCTGCATAATGTGTTTCATAGAGAAAATGAGCCGAGTAAAGAGGAAAATATGGTCCAGCCTCACAGCTTGGGACTGAATTTTACCGTCTTGTTACACATTTAACATTCAGTCCAAACTCATCTCCATCTACGGAGCTGAATCCGTGCACCTCACGATTATGTTTAGTAACCAACAGAGACAAACCAGACATTTAAAACTACCTCATGCCAGTCTGATCCACTCACCCCATTTCTATTTTAGAGTGTGTGTGTGTGTGTGTGTGTGTGTGTGTGTGTGTGTGTGTGTGTGTGTGTGTGTGTGTGTGTGTGTGTGTGTGTGTGTGTGCATGGAAGGCATTCCCAAAGGAGCAGTCCTCCTGAGCGCCAGACATTGGGGAGTGGAGGAGAGAGGAGGGGGTTGGGCATCTGAGAAGTGCACACACACACACACACACACACACACACACACACACACACACACACACACACACACACACACACACACACACACGCACACACGCACGCACGCACGCACGCACGCATGAGCCACATGCTACCTATTTCCATTTTGTATCCCACAGGCACCACCATGCAGACCACCTCCACCTCATGAGTCATTACTGATGAGATCAGCCAATAGTTTGATAAATATAGACATTCTCATGAAGCTTTTGCTTTCCTAATACAGAAAGTGCTTCCCGTATAAAAATGAAGCACATTTGAATAAAAGGTCTAAGAAGGTACATTTAGTACATGCATGTGTAAACATTTCTTCTTTGCTGGCTGATCAGTAACTATCAAGTAAACACAAATGGTAAATGTCGCCTCCTTAAATAGCTTTCAGATTTTTGCCTCTGGCCAAAGCCAAGTTTAGTCTGATCAGCTGTCCTGGTCCAGGTCCAGAGGTCAAACACGTTAGAGACTCTAAATCCAGAGGCCTTGAGGACCCAGGAGCCCAACACCACCTTACATTGTTGTTTCCCCCCCCCACCCAGACAGGAGGCGGAGGAGGTGAGTGAAGACAGCAAACCACATTCCCAAGACAATGGATGGTCTGTGGAGCTTGCTGAAACTCTGAGGACCCAGAGGCATGTTGAGTAGAAAAAAGGAGGAAAATGTGTAAAGAATATGAGAGAGGAGGTAAATGAGACAAAGTTATAATTTACTGAGACGTTATATAGAGTACAAAATGAGGAAAGTGGCATAAGAGGTGGCAAAGTTTTATTTAAAGTGAACTGCAAAGAACAAGAGGAGATTTGGAGTTTTAGGTAGCCTGGCAAGCCAGACTAAACAAATGTATTATTTAAACTTTGCAAAGCAAGAACTTGGTCTAGTTCACCAGGCTAAGTTTTAGGTGCTCTTACTCGAGCAGTTAACTCGGCTCAGGCACGTAAAGAAGAAATCTCCTCTTTCGTTCTTCGACACGAGATGACAAACCATAAATAGAAACTACAAACAATTGTTCATTAAATGTAAAACAGCCTTCTGCTATTATTCTTTCACAAAATTTAACCCTTTTATTAAATTGTTAAGGTGAACTCGTGTTTTGAAGTTTTAATCGGAACAAAACAAGATTAAAAACACAAGCGTTCACCCAAAGCCGGCAAAGTCAAACGGTTATTTGCAGCTGATTTTCAAGGTCACTCCACCCCTCCCCTCCTTCAGACACAGATCCCTCCTACCTGTTGGAGAAACATTAAGTAAAACATTCATACCTGTAAGAGAATCACTTGTTTGATGAAAAGGTTTAGATTGTAACCTGCTTGTGTTTCTCCTACATGAACACCTGAATGGGTCTTCTGAAGTCAAAGACACAAAAAGCGTTGCAGTTAGATATGAAAGAGCAACGTGGGAAAGCCCTTCAAAAATTGATACACCATCAGAGATCACAGTTTTCTTTAACAATAACAAATGTGACATCATTGCCCATAGATGTTAAATTATTTACTCCTCTTGTCAAAGTCCTGAATTGAGCGTGAGTTAACCACATTAGCTGAAAAGCTGAACTGACCTTCTCCTGCCATACCAACGCTAAGTTGCTACCAGGCCTGTGGAATAAACTAGGAATAGAAACCTGACAAAATAGAGTAAGCTAAACTATTTCAAAAAGCAACCCATCAGGACCCATTCTGAAGAACGTTCAAAAACAAAACAAAAGAAATAGTTCATTTGCATAAAATTTAAAGGCAGACAGAAATAAACAGAAAGAACATAAACACAAGCAGGAACACACACTAATGAGCAAGAGAAGAGAAAACAAGAATACGTGAAGCGTTGCAGGTCTCGCTTATGCCGGGCGGACACTGCGCAACTTTTTCACTCGTAGCACTCAGCTTCAGCTCAAACTGTACGACTTCCTCGCAGGGCAGATCTCACGAGTCATGTGCTCACACTGTACGTCTGGTAGCAACACGTCGGCCCTAAAAATATGCTAAAAATAGCAGTTTTTACTCAACACGTCAGACTTTTTTGTCTTGTCTTGCCTGTTGTCCTTCGGGAGTGCTGCAGGAGGACACACATGGATTTATGCGGGTTGGATGAGGAAAACGAAATAAAGAAAGTAAATCTGTGTTTTGTGATCAGTTTAATTTGACATGAACACGACAAACACGCTTTCTTGACAAACTTTGTGAGTAAAAAAACGTGTAGAAATAAAAACAAACAACGTGTGTTATTAGGGAAATAGTGAGCGAGCGGTGTTGATGCATGATTGCGCATGCGCCGTGAGCGGTTCTGATACATTTTGGGTCGCAGCTGCTCGCAGCGCCGCTTCAACAGTGCGATACCCTCACGAGGGACGAGCAAAATATTAAACACGCCAGAAGTCCGTGCGAGGTCACGATTGCTGATCGGCAGCTGGTCACGTGGTGTTAATCGCCTCTCGTAACCCCCTGTACACGACACCACGCTCGGCGCAAAACTCGCCCCGATCTCGTGGATTCTCGCACGACTGGAAAATCGGCTCAAAAAAGTGAAAAAGTCGCACAGTGTACGCCCGGCTTTAGCCTGGCAAGCATAACAAAGTCTGGCCATGCACCATTGAAACAGCAGAGCGTGGGGCAGAATCTATGGTTGTCTTTCAAACGTCTTCACTTGTAATTGGAAGGTGCTATCACTGATGTGAGAGACTCATCACCAGTTAACACAAACACTTGACTGCAGTTGTGGCAACATTTATGAAGTTAAGGAGGTGAGGTCAATAGTTTTGGTGCTGCCTTCTGGAGCAGCAGCAGCAGACAGACTCCCAGAGATCAGCAGGACTTTGGCTTCCAACAACATTTGACATTATAGTCATCTGCTTGCATTCCTATGCTCCATGAGGATGTTGGGGAATGTGGCTCATTGCTGGTAATGGCTTTTAGTCAGAGATAGTGGTGTGTGTGTGTGTGTGTGTGTGTGTGTGTGTGTGTGTGTGTGTGTGTGTGTGTGTGTGTGTGGGAGGGGGGTCACTTTCAGTGATAATTTAAACTTCCATTTCAGTAACACCAGCCTTTCAACCCCCTCATGACATGAGCCAGAGAGCACGGCCAGCGCAGCGAGATCCGTCAGAGGTCAAAGAGTGAACACCAGCCGGGGTCGGGCTCACTCCGTCATTAGCGCAGAGGTTGTCAAATATTTACTCCTGAGGAGCCATGAAGTGGAAGGAGGAGAGGGAAAAGAGGAGGCAAAGATTTCTGGAGAACACCTCACTTTCTCTGGACAGAAGCACGCGTGTGGGCAGGTCGACTCTCACCAGAATCGCCATCAATAAATAAATACGAGCCGACAAAAATATCCCCGCCACAGTCTCAGCCAGCAGTGGCACGCACAGAGAGAAAGGCAGAGAGGGGACAACACACACACACGCACGCACACACACACACACACACACACACACACACACACACACACACACACACACACACACACACACACACACACACACACACACAAGAAGGCATGAAGATAACGGCTCCAGAGAGAAGAAAACAAGCAGAAGGAAAACAGAGTGAAGAAATGAAAAGAAACATATTAAAAGAAAGAAAAAAAAGCATCTTCGCTGCTTGAGTTTGATTCTGGACCAAAGTCAGGAGGCAGAACTAAGAACTAAGGTGAAACATGCTTACAGTTTCATCACACCCCCCCACCCCCCCCGAAAAACCTCCTCCACCCATCACCTCCACACACACACCCCCTTCCTGTCTGAGCCTCAGCTCAGTCACCCATCTCAAACTCTGCTTCTGATTTAAAGGCAACCTCCTATTCTTCATCACTTTCTTCATACTTCTCTCTCTCTCTCTCTCTCTCTCTCTCTCTCTCTCTCTCTCTCTCTCTCTCTCTCTCTCTCTCTCTTTCTCTCTCTTTCTCTCTCTCTCTCTCTCTCTCTCTCTCTCTCTCTCTCTCATAGTTGTGCCCCCCACCACCCCCCCACCCCCCCGTGATTAATCTAAATATGCCAGTGATCACAGAGTGGCAGGAAGACCCACTTCACATGGAGCTACAGACACACACACTAGCACACATTCACACATTCTCACTCTGCTAGACACGCACAAAAAACGAAAGAAATAATCCCTCCAGCTGGCAGACTGCCAAGCTTCACATAAATATGGTGCATTGCCTTTCACTGCCCTTCTAAATGTACGGTAACTCAAACACAAGGTTTCTGCGGAGCCGGTTCTTTTAACTCACACAAACCAGAAACAAAAACAGTTCAGGCAGTTGGGTGTCTTCCTGAAACAAATCAGTGGCAAAAAACAGACGATTCATTCTGAAAACGTCAGACCTCATGCTCTCCAAACACACGGAACGGTTCTTCATCCCGCTCCAAAGTTAGCTGTTTGCTGCTCGAAATGGAAACCCATCTAGTGCTTTTAGAAAGTTAAACTCCAAAGAATGTCCTTTTTATTTTAGGAATGATCTTATTTTTCATTTCTTCCATGAAATGTCTTTTTGTGCTTCTGACACGGACTGAAAACCACCCACCAGAACACGCGTGCAGACAGCTCGTTCATGCTGCTGGTCTCCGCCATGCAGCCGGAGATGTGAGCTGAGCTGTTGTCAGTGAAACAAGAGCTCGCTCTAAAGGTGCAGCACAAAGACCCGGTTTAAAGTTTGAGTTAGCACACGTATAGTTTTATGATTATTGTGAGTTTGCATGCAAATTTACTGCCGCACACTCACATACACACATGAGTGTATGAGCCCCAATTATCTGCTGAAAATCAGTCTGAGCTGAAGCAGTTGGAAGAATACAATTTAGTAATTGGTGCAGAACATGCAGCCGTTTCTCTTTGAACACATCTGGACAACCGGTCGGGTCTCGCACCACGAAATGTGTTTAGCTGGTTTGGGTTGGTACTAACCTGCAGAGGAAGTTTTCTCATCATGCCACATTACTACCCCTTCCAAATCAGAGTGCTTAGAGAAGTTGCAACCTTATAGTTTGATATAAAAGCACCTAAAGTGAAAAAAAAAACAACATATTTTATTATAAACACACAAATTACCCAACTGATTTAAGTTTTTTGTTTTGGGGAATTTTTTTTCTGCTTAGGATCAATTTTACGACTTAGGAAAAATATTGAAAAATATGAATTTGTGTATTTTTCTATTATAAAGAGTATGACATATAAAATCCCACAACAGTTTTATTATATATGAAACTAACTGGAAGGACCAGCAACTGTGAGAAGATCATTTACACACATGCTTCCATGGCCTTTAACACGCCCTCGATCCTCCTCACCCCTCCCACTTTCTCCTTCCTGTCCTCTCTAGAGAGAGAGAGAGAGAGAGAGAGAGAGAGAGAGAGAGAGAGAGAGAGAGAGAGAGAGAGAGAGAGAGAGAGAGAGAGAGAGAGAGAGAGAGAGAGAGAGAGAGAGAGAGACCGCCCCATGAGGAGAAATGGGGTCGTTTTCCTCTGTTATCTCTTTTTCACCACACACACACACACACACACACACACACACACACACACACACACACACACACACACACACACACACACACACACACACACACACACACACACACACACACACACGCACGCACGCACACATAAAACGAACCATGTCCTCTTCTGTCTTCCTACCCCTTACTTAACTTACTCCCGCTTCTCTCACTCTACTTCTCCTCCCCCTCCCCCAACAGCCTTCAGCCAATGGTGTCTGGGAGTCAGGCAGCTCGGAGAAGCTGTTGTCATGGTGACGGGGCTCCTGTCTGCACTCAGTCCCTCAGGCATCCCAGAACCAGAAAGCAGCATCGTGTTTACGTAAGACAAGAGAAGATGAGAAGAGGATACAATGCTGGAGATGGGCACGAGTCAAAGACCACCAGAAACTAAAAGTCTCACTTTAATCAGATTTTTTTTAGTTTAGTTTTGCTTTGGAGACTTCATGTCCACGTCTGGTGTGTGTGTGTGTGTGTGTGTGTGTGTGTGTGTGTCACGTGATCTTGTAGACACCCAGGCATCTCACACCCCTATTCCTGGCACCTCCACCCAATTGCTGACCTTTTCTGGACTTCAGCAGGCAGGCGCACGCACACACACACACACACACACACACACACACACACACACACACACACACACACACACACACACACACACACACACACACACACACACACAGGCTTGACCGTGTATACAATCATAGCTCCTCGTATGCCTACAAACACATTCGTTTAAGATCATGTAACCGGACCAACACACTTGCACCTGGTGTGACCTAAAATAAAGTCCTCTGGCTGACATGTAGCAGGGTGGTGCTACGCTAACAGCTTTGGTGCTAACGACTGTGTCAGTGAAAAATGTGCACAAAGCACATTTTCACAGTCTAGCACATCTTTTGTTGTGGGCCAGTGCACGCCACCACATTAACCATGGCTATGATCCCTCCTAAAGTTCTAAACACAACAGCTTTGGTATAATGACCCATCAGTTTGTGTATCTTCATCAGTGCTGCTCCGTTCTCCACACACTTGACTTTCTCCTCCCGTTCACAGGACAATCCAGCACATTAATTGCAAGGTAAGCAACTGGAGAGGAGCGTCACCCCCAGGAGGCCTTTTCCCTCCTTCCTACCCGTTCCTTCCTCTTGTCTTTTCTAAGCGAGCAAACATAAGACACCCCCCCACCCCCAAATCTGGACAAGCACTAGCAGGAAGCTAATCCGGCTCGCCGACTGGACCCCTCCTCTGAAACGGCACAGCAGGGGAGGACTGATGAAAGGAAGGCTGATATGAGGGACATGAAAGGCATTGTAGAGGCACACAGAGCTGCAGACACAGCTTGCCTCGGACCCCCGCACTGCGTTCAGCACTGTACAAGAAGCCATTAAGACATTAAAACAGGCACAGGATCATCAGAGCTGTTTCCATGTGCCATTGCTAGTATCTAACTTCCTTCTTAGGTAGACGCTTTTTGTCTGCTGCCACTTGACGCTCAGGTTAAGACACTTAACGTCTGAACTGTGATCAGCTTTGTGTTCTGACAACTACTTCACTAGCATCCTGTTTGATCAAGGAACATCCTCTTGACTGGAACATTAGATTTCTCTGGCAATCAGCGCGGTGTGGTAACAAAATTAGCTTCAATTAGAGCAAAGAGACATGTAAACATTCTATTTCAGACTTCAAGGATTAATTGAACTTAAAAGGCAAATAAATTAAAAAAAGAAATTAAAAATAGTCGCTCGGAGTGCATGAGTGCAGATGTCAGGGAACATGGAGTCACAAAGTCAGGAGTCAGGACTGAACTGAGATCTGTTTCTCATTCACAGCATCACATACAGATGTTGGGGTTTTATAGCTTTAGTGTGAGTTTTAACAGGTCTGAGTTTGGGTTGGGTTGAGTTTTCTTGGGTTCTGGGGGCTCTAGTTTAGAGATTCTGTTTGATCATGAGCTCAAACCTGAGTTCAGTTACTTTTATTATTTGATCTTTATAAATGCCTATTTTGCGTAAAAGCCACCCAGATCTACGTCACACAGACGATTAGTATTCATGAACTCACTTGTCTTGACTCGCAACGGGGAAGGCTGTTGCTGGTTTAAAGTCCAGGAGAGAGCAGAGCACATCTAGGCTAGTAGAAGCTAACTGTTAGCATTAGCAACACGGCAGAACTCCTTCAGAATTGTGTTATTTAAGGAGATTAAACAACAACGTTGCAGCGCAAACTGTGTCAATGGTAGAGTCACAATGCTGTTAGCCAATCAGAGGCGAGATGTCAGAATATCATGAATAATAACGATTAAGAGTTCAAATCTTGTCA
>NC_091748.1:52495935-52513435 GCF_043380555.1 Nothobranchius furzeri
CCCAACTATCTGCGTGTGACCTGGTGGGTAAAACATGCAACAGAAAGCAACAATTTTCAGGCGTTCTGAATAGACACGTGAAAGGAGATTTGGACTTTTGTATAAGTGAATATGTTCAAATAAAATTACAATGAAAAACAAATAAATTGTGATTGAAAAATGTAAGGAAAGGGTAAAAGAGAGTGAATAAGAAAGACATAATCAGTGGATCCAGGGAAACGCAGAATAGGTAGAAAGATCAGAACAAGGAGAGGGTGGAGATGAAGGGCACACCAAAGCCAGCTTGAACAGGTGAGCATTCAGCTGCTTTTTAAAGGAGACCACTGAGTCCACTGATCTCAGGGGGAGAGAGTTCCAGAGTCTGGGGCCACAGCAGCAAATGATCTGTCACCTTTGGTCTTTAGCACTGAGGTCCCTGGACCTCATGGACCTGCTGGGCGTGTAGGGACTGAGAAGATCACCAATGTAAGATGGTGCTTGTCCATGTAAGACCCTAAAAACCAGAACCAGGATCTTGAAATGAACCCTGAAGTTGACTGGCAGCCAGTGAAGCTGGAGGAGAAGCGAGGTGATGTTGGTGTGTTTGGAGGACTTGGTCAGAAGCCGAGCACAGGCATTCTGAACCACCTGTAGACGGTTCAGGGAGGTTCTGCTCAGACAAGTAAAAAGAGAATTGCAGTAGTCTAAGCGTGAGGAGATGAAGGTGTGGATAACTGTCTCAAGTTCAGAGCGGGGCAGAATGCTTAGCAATGTTCCTGAGATGGAAGAAGGAAGAGCAAACAAGAAAACTGACATGAGAATCCAGGGTGAGAGCTGGGTCAAAGGCCATGCCAAGATTCCTGACAGAAGGTTTGGTGTGAGAAGCAAGCTGACCAAGAGAGTCTCTGACTTTGGGAACCAGCTTGTCTGGGGCACAGATGAGGATCTCAGTCCTATCTTCATTCAGCTGAAGAAAGCTCCCAGCCATCCAGGTATTGATAGAGTCTAAGCAGGTGTGTAACAGCTGCAGCTTAGACATCTCATGGGGCTTAAAGGAGATGTACTGATGGATGTCATCTGCATAAAGATGGTAGGAGATTCCTTTGAAGGAGCTCAGGATGTGCTGGAGAGGAAGCAGATAGAGGAGGAAGAGTAGAGGCCCCAGCACAGAACCTTGTGGGTCACCATGCATGTGGTGGAGGACCAAAACTTCAGCCACAGAGAAGGAACGCTCAGACAGATAATGGGAGAACAACTCCAGAGCAGATCCTGATAGGCCCACCCAGTCTCTTAGCCTCTCCAGTGGCAGGTGATGGTCAACAGAGTCAAAGGCTGCAGTCAGGTCCAGCAGGACCAGAACAGAACAGTCCCCTGCATCACTGTGAGTCAGAAGGTCTTTAAAGACCTTATGAGGAGCTGTTTCAAAGTTGTCTCGCTTGCACTTTCCGACTCAACTACGAGGACTCAGTGCGTTTATATGTACATCTAAGCTGACTTAGGTCATTCTAAAGCACATGTGCCAGACACAAGGCCCGCGAGATAAATATCAAAAATATATTAAAACTGATCCGCTGGCCGATTTTACCGCAAAGACTTCAACTCCCATGATGCTTTGCGGCGTTAGCGCGGAGCCGACGCGCCCCCTCCTTTGTGTATTTTCCAGTGTCTGCTGCCGGTGTCTGCAGCTCCGCTGTCTCGGAGCAACTAAACACTCCTCTCACTCAGCGCCGAGTTCACTCAGCTATTTTCTGACGTTGAAGCCCAGAAACGGAGATTCTAGCCGCTCAGTAATGTGTTCACGACTGAAAGAGAGTTTTCCAACTAACGTCCAGACAGAGCTGATATAACTCCAGCGAGCAGCGACACGCTCAAACCAGCACGGCTCTGTGGTTGTGTTTCCTCCACGACACACAACAACGTGGTCAAGCTGCTCAGACAAGTTCATCAGCACAAACCTATGTGAGCACCTGTTGTCATCTAATGTTGTCATTATTATGATGAAGATGAACAAAACAACAGGAGTCTCCTCCTCAGCTCAGATCAACCCCATGATGCAGGTATCTGGCTGGAACAGGTGAGCATCACAGTAAACCAGTGGAGCAAACTGAGCTTTAAATATTTAGGTTTTATGCTCTTTTTCTGCTCCAAAACATGAAAGTTAACAGGTGAGATGATGCATTTTCATTTAAGATAAAATGATATTTTTATTTTGTTGTTGGCCCGTGAGAAAAGATTTAACCTACAGTAAACAGGAAGTGGAAAGTAGATGCTGCAGATAGATGAATAGAATAGAAAATCCCTTTATTGTTCCTCAGTGGGGAAAGCTAGATGTCACAGCAGCGATGACGAGTATTAAGGAGAAAAAAAGGAGAATAAAATATAAGAAAAATGAATAAACAAGAAAACATAAATCCTGAATAGATTTTAAAAATGCTGACTATACCACAAGTAATGAATACCACGGATGCGTTTTATATAAAACGGACTTGCTTGTGTATAGTTTGGTTATTCCACATTCAGTGTTAATGCAGAAATATGTTTGTTTCCAAATTTAAAGGTTCAAAATTGCATAAATGTTGATAAAGAAAATGTACTAATTTGCCGTCACTTTTTAAAAAAATATTAAGTTTGGCCCTCGACTCCGTCCCAGAGTTTCATTTCGGCCCCGTGTGAGTTTGAGTTTGACACCCCTGTTCTAAAGTAATCAATTGGGAGCCTTTATTCTACTTTAGAGGTACGTTAGAAAGCCGAACCCTCAAATGAAGTTCATTCTACTCCGGTACAGTAGGTGGCAACATGTGGCCTTTTGTGTCTGCATTTGTTTGGTTAGCTAAGAGCAACACAAATAGCAAACAAACGCTGGTGGGAGTTAAAGTTAAACAGGATATGCACAATGGCTGAAGGAATGGACAACAACACTGCAGCACAGCTTATTTGGTAAGTGCTGTCCTGTTTGATGGCGTCACACTTGTTACTTTGTGGAGATGAGGTCAGCAGGAGACTGCTTCCACAACTCGTCACTTCCAGCAGTTACCAGTATCAGCACGACTGAGTCGTTCACGTGCAGATGCAGATATGGGTTCTTCTTCAGCACTATTATCAGTTCGCCTTCAGCCAGACTAACGTGTTTACATGCATTAAAAAATGTGTCAGTGTATAAAGGGCAAAAGTTAGGTTTTCTGATGCTCCTGTAAACGCACTGTGTGACTTTTCTCATCTGAACATTTGTCATGTAAATATTTGTAAATGTGTAACGCTGCAGTATTTAACTCGTTTAAACTCCCAGGGCTGACATGAGTCATTTGCCTGTGGTTTATGGAACCTTGAACATTTTTGTAGGAAGGTTTTTTGTGCAAATCTTGAGTTACGTCTCATTTCTGTTCACTTTTTCCACGATGCCAAATATTAAAACAATCCTCTGAACTTTGTCTTTTACAAAGATTTCTTAGTCTCCTCTTAAAGTCTTTCAAAGTCTCCCCGATAACACGCCGTGTAGTGTGTGATCTTAAAAATCAATATCTGAAACTTGTTGAAGTCCTTCAGAAACAGGAAAGGCTCCTGAACAGGTCCTGAGAAACGCATCATCATCCTTTAATAGATCATCTACTGGATGTCAAGTTTTCAGCTGATAGCTCTTTGAGAATCACCTTGTTAGGTCAAAATGACTAATTTAGACCTGTCAAACAGTGTCATACCTGACACGATGCAACTAAAGGTATGAGAGAAAATTGTGTCTTTGTGATAGGCAGTTCATTACAAAGTGCCTAAAGATAAAATGTAACATCTCATAAGTTTGATGCTCCTCACAGTCACAACTCTGGTAGATTCTTAGCTTTTTTCATGGAAATAATAAAAGTTGATTAGCAAACAGAATTAATTATTTTGCAAACTAATCAACAGAATAATGAGGCAGAAAATGTGCTTGAAATGAGTGGAAAAACAACCGATGTTTAAAAAGGTATCAGAAACAGCCTTTTTTTTTCCTCTGTAAAGGAAACATCTGTAAGCTAAAAGGTCTCAATTTAATAAAAATTAAACATAAATAAAGGCTTAAACACACAAAGCTTTGTTTAGCAGCAGACTGAGGGCCAGCTTCGTCCCCACAGCGATCAGGACAATGAATAAACTAAAACTCTCGACAGCCATTAGAGCTCAGAGGACAGTCATCCGTGCAATAAACCCACAATGACTCCATAATTGTTTCTGCTGCTGTGTTTTATATCTACCCATTTCTTACATCTCATGTTTCTCTTTATCTGTAGTTTCAAACTCACCATTTGAGTCCCGTCTAGTTTCATGCTGTTCACACAGAGGGAAAAAGGCTTCCCGAGTCTGATTTGTTTAGCGATAAAATGTACATCAGTTCAGGTTAAATGAGCAAAATTAAAGCAATAATAGCAAAAAGGAAACACTACCAACACTAATGGTGATCTGATACACCAATGGACATTTCACTCTTTTAATTGAGTTACGCTACAATTACAACCTGTATGCAAATAAGATAAACAACTTAATCTGTGTACATGACAGTTTCAATAATCAGAGAATTGCCTGCTGCCAGTTTGAGTCCAATTTTGCGTAAATGCATCGAATCCCCAGACTCGAGAGTAACAAACATTAATTCAGGCCTCAGTCGGAGCAGAGAAACAGAAAAGTCACCTTAAACAAGAGACTGTAGCAATTTGAACCATTTAGCAGAAGGCCCTTTAAAATATGAGTGTGGTTTTTATTTGACTAAGTTAACGTTTGAACTGACCCTCCAGTTAATCACTCTAGAGATGGAGGGAATGAAGGAATGAAGAACGGGAGGGGGACAGGCAGGAAGAGGGAGGATATCCTGCAAGAAAGGGCTGTGATATATGATCAGCCTACTTCAAACATACAAGGGGGAGGGGGCAGACACACCTCCCCCAATAAAACCAAGGGAGGTGGAAGATGGAGAAGAAAGGAGAGGAAGACTTAAAGAAAGAGGTACAGTAGAGAAGAGGAGAGTTGGAGGGAAGTGATGCCAGATGATTGAGACCCTCCACTAAAGAAACGCCATAAAACCCCCACAAGTTGGAAAAGGCCGACCAGGACAGGACACTACAGATGGAAATCGGCGGGGGTGCTTCTTTAATGTTGAATTAGGGTCTAACCTCAGAGTTAAAGAAGAAGCGACTTCCAGGCAAAACAGCGAGCGTTATGGTGACAAAGCTTTGGTGCAACTACGCACATTTTCTTGCTATAATTTAGTCATCAGTCGCTTAAACTGTGTTTTAATTTCTTTATAAAAATTGTTAATGTTATTTGCAATTTTGTCACATCAACGTGTCAGATTCTCCTTTTTGTCTCCGCTTCACAGGTCACCTCTCAAAGCTGCTTCACATTTTTCACCTTTAAGACTCACAAACCAACAAACATTCATTCAAGACTCTAAAAATCCAAGAGGAAGATTTCCAAACACTTTGGGTACTCCCCAGTGAATGCTGTTCACGTCTTGTCACCGACAGAGAAAGTAATTTATCACAAACCTAAAAAAATCATGCATCGCATTATGTTTTTATTATATTTTAATGCCATATTTGTCATTTATTTATTCATCCAGATCCCACCAAGACAAAAGATCTTCCTACAATAAGTCCGGGTGAAAATCAACAACTGTCAGGATGAAACTTGTTTATTACCACAAGGTCACTTTGGTTATGAACGTCCTTCATGAAAATACTGTTGAAGTCATATAATGATAACTGCAAATTAATCAAATCTACAGGTAAAAGGGAAAATCAACCTTGGATGACTAAGGGATTAAAGAATGTGTGTGCAAAAACGACTCATTTATATAGGAGTTGTTTAAAATTGCAAACAAGGGAAGCAGAAGATGGATATAAAAAAATATAAAAATAAATTGGTGACAATAATTAGGAAGCAAAAAAAAAGATTATTATGGTAATCTATTAAATCAGAATAAAAATAACACAAAAGCTACTTGGAGAATAATAAACAGTGTGACTAATAGAGAGAAAACAAAATCCAGTATTCCAAATCACTGTCAAGGACTAAAAAGATATTTATGATGATAAAGAAATCACTGATGAGTTTAATGATTTTTTTTGTAAATGTAGGTAGGAGTTTGATGGAGAACAAACCAATAATAGAAGATAAATTGACCACAATGATTAGTACTGTCAATAGTATTGTCCATGACAAAGTAGATGAAGAAGAAATACAAAACATTGTAAAACACTGTGGAAACAGACGATCAGCCGATTATCAGGACCTGGACATGATAACTGTTAAAACCATCATAGAATCTGTCATTGAACCATTCACTTACATTTGTAATCTATCACTTTCTACTGGAAGTTTTTCTGGTGCAATGAAAACAGCGAAAGCCATTCCTTTGTACAAGAGTGGTTATGAACATAGTTTCAATAATTACAGGCCGGTGTCACAGCTTCCACAGTTTTCTAAAATATTGGAAAAAGTATTAGTATCAAGGTTGGATAAATTCATCGAAAAAAAAATAATATTTTAAACAATGAACAATATGGGTTTAGAACTAAACATTCCACAGCAATGGCAATAATGGAATAAACGGATAAAAATTTAACAGCAATTGACAATAAAAATGACTTTGTTAGTGTTTTCATTGATTTGAAAAAAGCTTTTGACGTCATTGATCACTCAAGGTTACTTCGAAAATTAAGAGAGTAGTGAATAAGAGGTGTGGCTCATCAATAGGCTAAAACTTATTTAGAAAAAAGGAAACAGTTTGTTCAGATAAAGGACCATAAATCAAAACTATGTGATATTTATTGTTGAGTGCCACAAGGGTCGGTCCTCGGACCAAAACTGTTCATTTTGTTTATTAACGACTTGGTAAATGTATCTAAGACACTCGGTACCATTCTATTTGCAGATGATACAACACTGTTTTACTCAGGATCAGATATTGAGGAGGCGGCTAAAGAAATAAATGATGAACTGATTAAAATTAAAAACTGGTTTGATATAAATAGATTGACACTGAATCTTAATAAAACAAATTTTATACTGTTTAATGATAAAAAGAACAGTGATGTGTCATTGGAAATACATGGGTTTGCAATTCAAAGAGTAAAAGAAACTAAATTTCTTGGAGTTCTTATTGAAAAAGACTTGACATGGAAATCCCATATTAGTTAAATAAAAGGTAAAATTGCCAAATCCTTAGGAGTATTACATAGAGTCAAGTTTTTACTGACTGATTCTGGTTTGTTGGCATTGTACAATTCACTGATTGTTCCATACTTGACTTATTGTGTAGAAATCTGGGGAGCAGCATACAAAAACTATACACAACCCTTATTTATTTTACAGAAAAGAGCCCTAAGAATCATCAATTATAGTGGCTGTAGAGATCCATCGAACCCATTGTTTATTAAATATAAATTACTGAAATTTCCTGATTTAAAAGACTGGAAAATCTTACAAACCATGTATAAAGCCAATTTAGGTACTCTGCCAACAAACATTCAGAGGATATTTGAAAAGAGAACTAGTAATTACATGCTGAAAGAAACTGACGTGTTTACAAATCCCAGATTTAGAACTAAAATTAAGGAATGGAATATATCTGTAAATGGTGTTAAATTATGGAATAACCTTAAAATGGAAATAAAAAAAACTCTGTCATTTAATATATTCCAAAAATGTACCAAATTGAGTGTACTAAATAATTATGACAATATTAATTAAATCAATGACCGTGACCACACTGGAATTAAGAACAGGATAAAGTTTTAATTGAGTCTGTATGTGTGTCTGACAAATGGAAATTGTATATAAATAGATTATTTCTTCTGGAAAAGAGGGCAGAAATTATAAGATGTTTTTCTTCATTCTGCTCCTTTTCGTTCAAATTTGATTTTGTTTTTATTTTGAATGAAATAAACAAAAAAATAAAAATACAACCAGCAGACAATCTCAATATGATCTTTGGATCACTTATTAATCCATTTATTTGTCAAATTTAAATCACTGATTGATATTTATATTTGTCCATTTTTAAATGTTATGTAAGGTTAGTGTTTAGTTAAACTTCCATTAATAAATTCTGGTTAGTTTTACTGATTGGAAATATAAACCAATCGATGAGCAGATAATTAGATGCTGTCATTTTGATTACAGATAATGTTTACATAAAAGTGTTTCCCTACAGGAACCTTTTATTACCATGATGTATGTGTATCTTTGGAATCAGAGTGTGAGCATTATGAGAATTTATCGCAGTCTGCCCCCCCCCCCCCCCCCCATCACACACATCTCCACCATCACACATACACACACAATAATGTTTTTTTAAAGCATCAAATAACCACTAAATGCATCTCAATGATAAATATTCAAACATGCAGCAGCACAGTCAAAACTAATTGAATTTGTAAGGGGGAGTGGATAGCTGGAAAAACATTCTATCCAGGAGAGAGCAGAGTACATCTCAGCTAGTAGAAGCTAACTGTTAGCATTAGCCACGATACAATACGACAGAACTCCTCCAGGCTTGTGTTATTTGTGGAGATAAAACATCAACATTGCAAAGCAAACTTTGCCATTGATAGAGTTGTGTTGCTGTTAGCCAATCAGAGGAGAGATGTCTGAATATCAGGAAATAAAACTCCAAATTCTGCTGTTTCTGCTCACCTCTCCTCTGGCCCACCTCTACTTCCTGAATAGTGAGCTTTTTTCTCACAGAGATTGACTCACGAGACATTCGTTTATACTAGAGACCACCACAGATGTGATGACAAACAAGTGAACTTGGTCTTTAAAAATGAGTAAAAAAAAACTGTCGTAACTTTTGTTTGAAACTCCCAGACTGGAGGAAAAATTCCCAAGTTCACCAGTTCCCCCTGTCCAACACACACACACACACACACACACACACACACACACACACACACATACACACACACACACACACACACACACACACACATACACACACACACACACACACACACACACACACACACACACACACACACACACACACACACACACACACACACACACACACACACACACAGAGTTCACGTACGAGGGCACACATAGTTGTGTCCTACAAAAAGTGATTGATGAATTCAGGAAGGGGCTCTGGGGAAGAGGAAATCCAGTCTGGGTCAGACTTCATACACACATCCATCCATGGGCACCATCTGCATGCACTCACAGTTCACGCTCACTGAGGTCAGTGTGTGTGTGCATGTGTGTGTGTGTGTAAGTAAGTGGCCCGTTACTGATGACATATGCTCCTCTGTAATATCTTTCCTCTAATGTCACACATCGACATCGTGGGTGAAACGTGAAGAGGGGGACACGCAGTCAAGGTGAGTCAGGTGAGCCTGGCAGTCTGGCCCGTTTCCAGCTCAGCATGCCACTGTTTCTGACAGCATCCATTACAACAAATAATTGAACGGCAAATGAAGACAAATGATATGATTGCAAAGCGCGTCCCAGCAGTCAATTCTCTATCTTGGTGGTTCCCATTCAGAGCCATTGATCAGCTTTACAACCTAAGTAGCTGGCCAGGAAACTAAATGGTGGCGATCAATGCTATTTAACAGATTATTGACTGCTGACTGGTTGCCTGGGATCAAAACAGAAAGAAGTGGGAATGAAGAAATAAGCAAAGAGAGAAATAGGAAAAACAAACAAACATTGAATTTGGTTCCTCGGTCACAGTGATGACAAATGGGAAAGAAAAGCACTGAGACAGCAGAGTGTGGAGAAGAGGAGCTACTCTTATAGAGTCTGGAGATGAATGTGTATGATCATGTGCATTTAATGAACAGGAAAACTAAGAAAAAGAGAAGCCCCCCCCCCCACCCCCCCAACCACCACCACATTCAGTCAGTCTTAAGCATCGTCTGACTTCACGCCTCTGAAGCACACCTGAATACGGTAAAGCCGGCGGCGTCTACAGCGAATTATAGAAGAATGAATCTCCCCAAAAATCAGCCTGCGACTTCTGCTCGTCTTTGTTCAGCTGATGTTTGTCGGAGCTTTGTAAGTAGCTCACAGACTGGTGCATAACAACAGCTGCTCTGCACCGCAATTATGTGCCTTTGACTGCATCCTTCTTACACGTGCGTCTCTGCCGCCCGTGTTTACGAGCTTGTTGGGCCTTCGGCTCGGACAAGACGTCCGCGCTTCCTTGCGTGAGCTTTTCATGAGAACCAAACGTGGGGGTTGATTCAGAGGCTGTTGCTGACGTTGATGCTTGTGTGTGTGTGTGTGTGTGTGTGTGTGTGTGTGTGTGTGTGTGTGTGTGTGTGTGTGTGTGTGTGTGTGTGTGTGTGTGTGTGTGAACAACAGGATATGGTCTGGCCCACCAATAATCCCAAACTACTGTAGTTTTTGATACACACATTAGCATGTTGCCATGGTGACTAGGCCCAGCTTTAGGGGGCTGACTCAAGTCAGTGTGTGTGTGTGTGTGTCCACACGTGGATTTGGTTTAGTTTAACTTTATGTGTGATTGTTGTTCATCTCAGTTCCAGGATTTTTTTAAGAAAAAAAAAACAGTTTATGCTTTGAAACAGGAAAGAAGGAAGCGGCCAAGCTTCAGTGAATCACTGTGTGTGTGTGTGTGTGTGTGTGTGTGTGTGTGTGTGTGTGTGTGTGTGTGTGTGTGTGTGTGTGTGTGTGTGTGTGTGTGTGTGTGTGTGTGTGTGTGTGTGTGTGTGTGAATGCAGACGGAAACGAGGCAGTGGATGTACTGCCAGTGCATGTGTGTGTGTGCGCGTGCGCCTGTGTGTGTGTGTGTGTGTTTGTGTGTGTGTGTGTGTGTGTGTGCGCCTGTCTGTGTGTGTGTGTGTGTGTGTGTACACACTTCTCTTGCCTTTTCTCAGTTCAGCAGAACCTCATTAATTCAACAGGAATGGAAATCATTTCTGCATGGAGTGCACAGGAGACAGAAAGAGATGGAGAGGAAGACGCTTGGAAGGGTGGGAGGGAGGCGGGGTGAGGCGGGCCACAGTGAACACAGAAATTCTTTTCTTTAATGGAAATTATTCCATTTCCAAAAATAATTTCCAAAAAATCCCAATAATTCCATGTTTAAGGAAATACTTCCTCTCTAAACTTGGATTTATCTAATCATGAGTGTGTGATTTAGTCATTTGGTTGACTTCTCCTGGGATATAACACTTATGTCTTATCTCAACCCGGATTTATTTAGACTTAAATCTTAAAAGATTTATACATTTCAAAAGCAGGCAGGACAAACAACGAAATATAGCAAATGTCCAGATGGATACATTAATAAAAAGGTAATCTTTCTCATGTAGCAGCAGATCAGAGCAGAGCCTCCCTCCCCCGTCCGTCCGTCCCACAGCCCACCACCAGACAATATGGAGCAGACAGTAATCTGGCCATGCACTGAAGAGATTACAGCATCCAACAGAACAGTTCAGCACTGAAGCGAGCAGCTCAGTTCAGCACAGCAAAGGGAAAAATATACTTTTCTTACAGGGCGAGTGACACCACGGCGATCTACCGCCCTAAAAACAACAAAAAAGAGCGTTTTTATAGCAAACTGGCTTCAGTCAGGTCGCTCTGCAGAGCAACGGCTGGCCGCACACAATCCTTCAGAAGAAGCTGACCTTTTCAGAAGGCAACAGAGTGCAGCAGAGCTGTTCAGTGTAGTGGATCTCTATTCCAAATGTCAATTTTTACACTGAAGATCCGATCTGGTACAATCAGACCGAGCAGACGGGACACATGAAGGGAATTACACACATGCGGCGTTATTCCGGACCAACTAGCAACTTGTCTGGGGTTTTTGATTCGTTTTGCATGCACACATGCATTTGTGAACTGCAGCTAAAATAACTTCAAACATCCAGTCAACAACGAAGCAGATGTGATGCCCTATTTATCAACTGAACTTCATCATGAGAGATATAAAAAACTGATCCGAGGGCTTACATCCAGACAGCCCAGGTGAGGTTGAAAGTTCACACAATTGCAGTTGTTGCTAAGTACAGCGAGGTGGATATTTTAGGATTTTTCAGTCCTCCCAGATGTGTTAACCCCCAACAGCAGCAGGGCAGTCTGCACGCCTGCATGTTGACCTTATAGCTGCCTAATAACCACAATGAAGCTCACTTACTAGAACGGCTGCAAACCAGCAAACGAAGCTTCTCTATCAAGATTCTTCTCTGACTCTTTGTAGTAACAAAAACAACAACCTATTTCTATTATTATATAACTTGTAATAAGCTGGCCACCTTCCATTTGCAGTTTTTTTTGACAAACAGGGATTTAATAAGCAATAAACACACCACCAGCTGTGTCGATGTATAGAGGACGAGATCACAAAGAGTTTTTAAGTCTAAATGAAACAGAACAACACTGACAAATTTTATGAAATCAATGACTAAAATTATAATCCTTAATCAAAATCAAGAGTCTCTAAAAATACAAACAGGTCTAACTCTATTTCACACTGGAAGCATCAGTGGCGTAGCCTAGTGAACTAGACCAAATTCTTGCTTTGCAAAGAATGGTCTAGGCACGCTCCATTGGAACCTCCGCAGCTCCTACCAGGACTCTGGCTAGCCAATCACAGCTCTCTAGAGGGGTTTCAAACACATAAAGAGCTGTGATTGGTCCATAATAATAAGTGATAATCACAGAGCTTCATCCGCTTTGTGGGCCAATCAGGGCACTCTATATGCCTGGTGGGTGGGATGATGCAACAGAGTGAAACAAGAGTATGTCACATTCTTTGTCCAGTGGAATGCGGAGATCATTTGAAAGACAACGGTAGAACCCGCCCCACCACCGAGAGCCGTCAATGGAGCGTTGCCAGACTAAACAATACATTTATTTAGTCTGGCTTGCCAGGCTATCAGTGGCGTGGAATGGCAGTGGAACGTCACTGCTTCAAATTAGAATCCATTAGAGCAGGGGTATTCAATTCCGGGCCTGGAGGTCCGGTATCCAGCACACAGTGGCGTGTCCAGATCTTTTAAAATGGGGTGGCCCAGGTGAGGCACAACTTTGTGCATGGGTGGCACCAATGGTTATGCTTTTTTTGTTTTACCCTCAAGCCTTTTGTAGACAATGAAAAGCCTATTTGAAGGTAAATTAGTGTGTTGGCACCTGGGGTGGCCAATCGGATTCCAAGGGTGGCATGTGCTACCCCAGGCCACTCCCTGGACACGCCCCCGCCAGCACATTTTAGTTTTAACTCTGTTTCAACACACCTGATTTTAATCAGCAGGTGATTAACAGGCTTTTGCAGAGCCCAATGAGCTGCTGCACAGGTGAATCAAGTGTGTTGAATCAGAGAAACCACTAAAACGTGCTGGATACCAGACCTCCAGGCCTGGAATTGAATACCCCTGCGTCAGAGTCTGTGGGGTGATTCAAACCAGCTGCGACGCGGGAACTTTCAGGTGTGTCTCAGAAGCGGCATCACTCGTCTCTCCAGTTATATTTTTGCCACGAGTTGCTTACACAACAATGTTTGCAGTTAACATAGGGCTAGACAGGAAATCACACATGGTTTCTGTTTAAAAGACCCAGTAATTTTCAAAATAAAAGACTATTGCAGGAATGCGATTTCATGTCCTCATAGATTAAGTCAATACACATGACCAAACGAAAAGAAAATGATATTTTATATAGCGAAGTATAAAAAAAAGAATTCAAAACATGATTAAAAATGTGTTTAAAATGAGAGAAAAATAATAGAAATTGTGATGAAAGAAATAATAATGTAAGGAAAGGGAGAGAGGAAATGAATAGGAAAGAGGGAAATCAGTGGATCGTGGGGAAAGGCGAAATATAGGTAGAAAGAGCAGAATAAGGAGAGGGTGGTGATGAAGGTCATGTGACAGCCAGCCTGAACAGGTGAGTTTTCAGCTGCTTCTTAAAGGAGACCACTGGGTCCACTGATCTCAGGCTCAGGGGGAGAGAGGTCCAGAGTCTGGGGGCCACAGCAGCAAATGATCTGTCTACTTTGGTCTTTAGCCTGGTGCGCTGCACAACCGTAACCTTGAGGGATTTTATGATTTTTGCGAGTTAGGCGAGGAATACGGCAGAGAAACTGCTCCGCGGCTGAGACCCTCCCGGTGTCTGCTGGCACGCAGTGAGTCACAAGTAAACCGTTCCACTCTGCTGATGCTTTCAGTGTGAAATAGGGGTTTGTTGGAGAGAATTAAATAATATAGTGCAGAAGCCAATGACCTGTTAAAGAGATAAATAAACATTTATCAATGAAAACACAATCAAAGCCATGTTAAAAGTATAACTTGTTGTTTTAGCATGAATCCTGTAAAAAAATCATTTGATATGTCTAAAAAAGGTGCAAAACACAATTATGAGAGCACGAGTGTTATGTTGACATGTGAGGTGAAAGAAGCACCTCCAGTCAAGCTGAAAATATTTATTTTGTAGTTTTCAGTCATGACTGGAATGTAAACTCAGAAGTGTTTAAAGATTATTCAAAAAGTAGACTGTGAATGCAACACAGTCATTATAAACATTAATAATCAAGAATTAAGTGATTTTCACCTGCCAGCAGGACGTTAAAGGACGGATTAATATTAGAGGCATCAGTCATGCATAAAGCTGCAACTTGTATAAATGAAGGCTATTTTAAGCCTTGGCTAAAGGGTAAAGTTATTCGACGGCTAATGTTGTTTGTAAAATGTGCTTTCTTTTTCTGCTGAAGAAGAAATGTTGTAACCTTTGAGGGTGGATAGCTAAAGAACACAGAGAAGAAGAGCAAGAGCTATGGGCACTAATAAAGATGGTTCACCTCATAATAATGGACAGAAAACGTGACGTGACTATGTGTGTAATGTAAACAGGGAGGAAAAGAAATAAAAGCCACTAAATTCTGACCTTTACTGGTTCCTTTTCCTATCTAATTATTTGTTTGCTTCCAACTCTTTCGTATCATATCTTTCCTTTTGTCCATGAAGTTGTGATACTCAGAGAGAGGCTCATCCATCATCGCCTACATGCTGTAAACAAACCATTTCTGGAGAATTCTTGTTCTCCATCCTGTACAGAAGCAGCACTTAGGCTGTTTTCAACTTTTAAAATCTATGAATTTCCATTTTCAAGCATTTTTTTATGCCAAAGTGTGATTAGAATAAGCCTAATGGGCCCATCGTCAGCCCTTTGTTTGTAAAAACTCTCACAAACGTCTACAAGAACTCCCTAAGCAGAGGGCATTAAGATGTTTAAAGCACCTCGGGTGGGCAACATGCCCATCATCTAAAACTACCATCTCACTAGGCTGCAACTGCAAGGGAGTCCCCTAAATGTCTTAAAATGTTCCTGAGCGGCCAGAATTTCTTTGCTTAGCAGGCCATCCTTGTTGGGTTGTTGGGCTTTTGAACATGTTCTAAATGTTTGCAAAACTCATTTCCCACAGTCTTTAGTTGTTTGGGACACCTCTCAATTCAGTTTCTTTGAGGTACAAACTGTAAGAAAATCGAGGCAACTTTGGGAGTTGTTGGTCGTCGTCGATGATGCCAATCACAGAACACACATGCACTTGCAGAAGTATCTAGACAGATGCAGAGTTTCTCATGGACAAGTCTTTAAAATGTGTACGTATGAATAAACAGCATAACGTGAGAATAATAACTGTAAAACCATGTGTGTAGTTATGTTGGCTGGCCAGAGGTGTGCATTCACGAACGAGAGGCGTTGCCTCCAGGTGTCATCATGGAAGTAAGGAGAGAAGCTTAAGGTGCAATACAAGTTTTCTGCCTCTAGATGGTGCACTCTGAGAAGATAAATCTGCTTTAAAGCAATAAAATGGGGATAAAATGCAAACAAATTAAGAAACTTTGTGTCTGAGGTTCAACAAGACCATCTGCATAATGTTCAAAAATACATACAAATTCAGTGTGATTTATTTTAAAAATTCACATATTTCCTTATAATGCTGTTTTTCTAATTACCCACTAACAGCAGCCCATGAGTTACTAGCTTAAAGCTGTTATGGCGAATCTGCAAACCAGCATGGTTTTTGATGCATTCATGGTCACGGTACACTCACCCCTCCCCTTGGGTATCTTCAGTGAGATGCTTCTGCGGGAACCGCATAGGGAACAAGATAGTGCTAAACACCAGTTGTCGTTTTCTAGGTCCAAATGTCATCAAATGGTGTTTTTCTCTTTGGGACTCTGGTAGGTGGTCCTATAACATTTAAGTGGTAGCAGCCGGCTGTTTCTCCTACTCTGATCTAACTGAGCGGAGAGCCTCTCACACCAGTGGTGTTCTGGTGCTAAATAAGTGAGTGTGTAATGAGTGGAGGACCCAGGGAAGTGCAGACCCATAACCTGATGGTCCAATAGTTGCTTTTGGTCCAAAACGTGTTACTGGTGGAGGTTTTTAGACATGTGAGTGAACCACTTTATTCATTTATTTATTTATTTTTCAATCTCTACAATACAGAATGTTGTTAGCGTTGTTTGGTCTTCGTCTTCGTCTTCCTCCGCTTATCCGGGTCCGGGTCGCGGGGGCAGCATCCCAACTAGGGAGCTCCAGGCCGTCCTCTCCCCGGCCTTGTCCACCAGCTCCTCCGGCAGGACCCCAAGGCGTTCCCGGACCAGATTGGAGATGTAACCTCTCCAACGTGTCCTGGGTCGACCCGGGGGCGTTGTTTGGTCCCATTTGTTTTTCAAATTTGCTATTGCAGCTTTAACCCAAAGAAAACAGACTATTGACATTCTGATGAATGTTCTATTTTTAGCTAAATTTTAGTTTTAGTTTGTCCAGTGGTAAGAGTAGCAAGATAAGATGTTTTCTTAATCAAACCAGCTCTTTGGGTCTCTTTAAACTCACTCGTGGTACTTTGATTTATAACACCACAAGGTTTGCAGTTTGTGGAAAAAACAAACTTTGTTATCCTACCGCACCTCAAACAGTCATCAGGTAAAGTAGGACATACCTGTATGTGCCACAACCTTTTTAGCCACTTTATAAGTCAATGACCCTAAATGATAAACACTACCATCAGTGATATGCACTACCTAAAACCACATCGGTTAAAGTGAGGTGTGAGGTGAAAGTAAGGGCAAATCCAACAATGGGTAGGTTGAATTGTGAAACATGAAGGAATTCAAAGGGGAGAAGAGGCATGAAATTAATGAGATTATAAACGGCAGCATAAAAACGAAGGTGCAGCCTCCTCTTCTGTGATAGGTATGGAGAGAGGGGGAGGAACAGAAGGTGTGGTAATGGAAGCAGGAGGGCTGAGGTTATGAAGGTAAATAGTGAAGGAGCCAGGTGTGGCAGCAGCCACTGAGGTAATCAGTGGACCAACGGGGAGTAATTTCACTCAGAGCGACCAGGCTGCCAAAGTACCTGGAATAAAAATAATCATTACGCTGCATTAAAGTCACTGTCTGTAAATATACCCACAGCAGCAGTAAAAAAGCAAGCTCACAGTGGCCCTCTCACCTTAACACACACACACAAATGATCTAAACACACCTGCATGCAAATGACAATGCAAATACTTCTG
>NC_091748.1:52515935-52623435 GCF_043380555.1 Nothobranchius furzeri
GCAGATGATTGACACCCATCAAACAATCTAAATCAATGTAGCTACGAGCTAACTGAGCCAGCCAGAGCTTACGGAGGTTGGTGGGTGCTTTTAGCCGGAAAACTGGTTGAGCGACTCTGCTACCCTCTGCCTTCTGGCCTGTAACTCTTTTACCGTGAGGCTAAGGCCTTCCCCTGAGCAAGCAGGAGGACAAGCCACTAGCGCTGATGGCCCATCTTCTACCTGTCATTCAAAAGGACACACCCTGAGTATTCATAAATTTATGTAAACTAACGAGTTACAAAATAATTCACCACCCTCAAAGTGGTAAATGATGGTAAACTTGGCCTAATAATTGGTGTGTGAATGTGTGTGTGTGAATGGGTGAATGACTGGGTTGTGAAGTGCCTTGGGGGTTGTAGACTCCTGAGAAGGCACAATACAAATACAGGCCATTTAATAAACTTAAATGGTTTATTCCTGCTGTGAATTTGTAATTGGGGCGGGTGGGTGGGTGGGTGGGGGGGGGGGGGGGGGTAAGTTTTGACCCCTGCACTTTTTACCATCCAAAAACAATATCAGCTATATTACATAGACACTGATTGAGCACTAGGACCAACCGGAAAACAACTGAAAATTACCAACTACACCACCACCTAAAGCCGGGCGTACACTGCGCGACTTTTTCACTCGTAGCACTCAGCTTCGGCTCACACTGTGCGACTTCCTCGCAGGGCAGATCTCACGAGGCATGTGCTCACACTGCAGGACCCAGTTCTCGGATGCAACCTGACTGCTCACACTGTACGTCTGGTAGCAACACGTCGGCCCTAAAAATATGCTAAAAATAGCAGTTTTTACTCAACACGTCAGACTTTTTTGTCTTGTTTTGCCTGTTGTCCTTCGGGAGTGCTGCAGGAGGACACACAGGGGTTTATGGGGGTTGGATGAGGAAAACAAAATAAAGAAAGTAAATCTGTGTTTTGTGATCAGTTTAATTTGACATGAACACGACAAACACGCTTTCTTGACAATCTTTGTGAGTAAAAAAAACGTGTAGAAACAAAAACGAACAGCGTGTGTTATTAGGGAAATAGCGGGCGAGCGGCGTTGATGCAGGATTGCGCGCGCATGCGCCGTGAGCGGTTCTGATACATTTTGGGTCACAGCTGCTCGCAGCGCCGCTTCAACAGTGCGATACCCTCAAGAGGGACGAGCGAAATATTAAACACGCCAGAAGTCCGTGCGAGCTCACGACTGCTGATCGGTAGCTGGTCACGTGGTGTTAATCGCCTCTCGTGACCACCTGTACACTACACCACGCTCGGCGCAAAACTCACCCCGGTCTTGTGGATTCTCGGACGAGTGGAAAATTGGCTCAAAAAAGTGAAAAAGTCGCACAGTGTACGCCCGGCTTTAGCCTGCAAACAAAAGAAATGACGAATGTTGCTTTGTGAAATCTTTAGGCTGCTTCACTGAATGCAGAATTCACTTTAAATTAATTTAAATAAACCTTTGCCCCTTTAACCCTCTGGAGGCAGGCGTTGCAGATTTGCAACATTAAAACCCACCTACCTGGTTACTCCACATACGTATTTCACGAGCATTTTTAAACTCAGAAGTACCCCTGAAGGACTTAGTTGTTCGTCATTTTGTCTAAACTGATTTTGAGCCTGAGAGGGTTAAAGTTTTAGTCAACCATAGAGCACTTTTTAGTCCTAATTTAACAAAATAAAAAAATAAATACTAGAATATTTGGTAACACTTTAGGGAACACAAATTAACCATTAATTCGCTGCCAATTAATATGTATATTTGGAGCGCTTTGTGGCATGGTGTGGAAACAATCATCTGACCTTGAACGTGAACAAAACAAAGGAGATGATTTTAGACTTCAGAAGAAACAGGGAAGAGTCAAACACTGTTTCCATCATGGGAGAAGACGTGGAGGTGGTTGAGGAATACCTTGGAGTTCACCTAGGCAACAGACTGGACTGGAGAAAGAACAGCGAAACCGTTTACAAGAAGGGACACAGCAGACTGCACTTCTTGAGGACGCTTAGGTCCTTCAATGTCTGTAACAAGTCTACAAGTCTGTTGTTGAGAGTGTAATCTCTTCAGCCATCGTCTGTTGGGGTAGCAGCATCAGAAGCAGGGACCTGAAAAGGCTCAACAGCCTAATATAAAAGGCTGGTTCTGTTCTGGGGACGACTGTGGAACCACTGGAGGAGATAATGCAAAGAAGGATTCTCCAGAGAATCAAGAAAATGATGGACAACCCTGAGCATTCTCTTCACAAGACTGTCCGACAACGGAAGAGTGTCTTCAGTCAGAGGCTTCTTCAGTTTCGCTGCAACACTGACCGCTACTGGAGATCCTTCCTGCCAACAGCCATTGTAATATACAATAACTCTTTGATGACTTGATTATTATTATTATTCTGAGCTACTACAGCAATCAGTTTCCCTCTGGGATTAATAAAGTATTTTTGAATTGAATTGAGCCAATTAGTAACTACATTTACTTTAAGTTAACAAATCATTATGAATGGCTTCTTTTGATAAAACTCTTAATTTATGGCCTGTTAATGTTAGAATTATGGCATTAGTAATAAGCTGTTAATAAGTGCTCAATAATGACTAGTTCAGACTTACTAATCCACTGATAGAAGTATTAATTGACAGTTAATTAATGGTTCATTTGTGTTCTCTAAACTAAAGTGTTACCGGATGTTTCAGTTTCATAAGTTCCTTAAAGGTGTAAGGAGGTATGCATGAGAATATTGGGTTACAGAAACAACAAGGGACTGGGTTGTAAAACTGCAAAGAAGTGAGAATAAATGCTGCAATGTTTGGTTTCTACAATTACTTACTTCTGTTGTTTTCAGGCATTTAAAGTTCTCTAGTCTGCAACGTTTAATGCAAAACTAGCTGCAAAAAGTCTCCAAAACTAAGAAAAACAAAGACTTCAAAAACAGTCCCCTATCGTCTTTCCCCGGACACCGACTCATCTCTCAACGTCTTTCTCCTTGTCTTCCTCCTCAGTTTTTTTGTTGTTGTCATGTATTCCCCTGTCTCTGTCCCTGAAGTGTTGTCTTCATGTGTCCATCTCTGTGTCTGTCTCTGCCAAACAGAGATCCGGGAGCTTGTCCTTACAGAGGCGAGATCAAATGCTGAACCTCAGCTCAGTGTGAGCCGGTGCAGAATGAACCTGCAAGGAAGGAATCGTAAACAATATTTGATCTTCTGCTTCTGTCACTTTTAGACCTCCAGCCACACACACACACACACACACACACACACACACACACACACACACACACACACACACACACACACACACACACACACACACACACACACACGAACACAGCTTGAGGGCAGCACTTTCAGGCTTTGTTGCCTCCCTCAGATATGGGAAGGTACACACAGACAGGGGAGCCGACTGGCCTTTTTCATTTAGACTGTAACAACGGTAAACAACACCACACAAAGGCAGCATCCTCTCGCTCAGCTCCCGCCTGCCCGCAGTCTGCACTCCTTTCACCGTTTGATATTAAAAGACAAAACAGGCGTGAACGGAGGAGGTGGTGGTGGCAGCTGAAAGGTAGAGAGACAGACAGAGGCGGACAAGAACCAAGACAAAATGTTACGACGAGATGCTCGTGTGAGAGCTATTTTTACACTGAAAAAAGCAGCCAGGAGGATCTGCGTGAAGAAGATATCACCGGGCCAACGCAGACTCCGGTTTTCTCCTCATCCCTCCATCCACACCTACTCTGGTTGTATTATGGATGTTATTATTATTCCTGCATGTCGTCATGTTGCTTCTCTCCTTCCCCCGAGCAAGGAAGCGGGCACCGCTGGCATCCAGCCAGATTGCCCAATCAATCTCCTCTGAAAAGGAGGGTGGCTAAAGGAGGGTGAAGGGAATAAGAAAGAGAGAGGAAAAAGAAAGAAAGGGGAGGAGGAGGAGGAGGTTATGGTGTAAAAGACCTGAGAGGGACTGACACAGACAAAGCCAAGTGGGATGAGTAAATTTTGTCTTTGGAAAAAAGAAAAAAAAGGAGAGTAGAACACTGATGAATGCTCTGGGAGAGACGTGTGGTTTTAAAGGCAGAGAGAGTGAGCACCTGTTAGGGAAAAACACACAGTATCCTACGCAGAGTGCAGACAAAGGCTCGGCCATCGACGCTTGTTTACAGAGCGCAGCTCCTCCCCTCGTGCCACCTGTTACTGTGGTTTAGCCGAGCAAATGTTTAACCCTCTCAAAGAATCCCCCGGCAACAGCCTCCGCATCTCCATCAATCTCCAGCCAGTCTGCAGGCCGCGCGCTGGAAACAGATCAGAACGGGAACGATGCACTTCCGTTCCTTATCTTTTTATTCAGACTCACCAATCAAGAGCTGAAACACTTAGCTACCTGATCAATAGGTCAGCTGACAGAGGATAAATCACCCACAGCTCTGTTCATCTTTAAAGTAAACATGCAAAACATGTAAAGAGTCACAAGTGAAATGTTCATTTTTGCACCTTGGTTAATGTTTGAATTAATTCAATAGTTGCACATTTGAAGGCATCCACAAACTAAGCCCTTATAGAGGCCATCAAGGTTGAATAAAAATTAACACAGTGTTGGTGTAAAATCTGTAAAATACAAACTCAAAAGTTATTTTCACAATCAAAAATGATAAAACTTAATTATTAAATGCAAGTTGGAATTCTTTTTCTGTCATGAGTAAAAAAAACTGAAACTTTTGGTCAGACACGATCGTTGTGACAGTCTTCGTCAGTTTGGAGCTCAGACGGAGTCAGTGAAGCACTGCCATGTGAGTGACGCACGTGTGGCACTAAATCTGCGACAGTCCTCGGGCGATGGACTCAGGCTGGCGTGAGACGCAGATGTTTGGGGTCGCGACCTCTGGCTGGGGCAAAGCAAAATATCTGCAGAGTATATCACTTCCTGAAAGACTGTCTGTGACTGAACGTGTGTGTGTGTGCGTGCGTCTTTATGTGTGTGTGTGTGTGAGAGAGAGTGTGTGTGTTCATCAATATGTTTGCTTTCTTCCTCACAGGACTCGTCTGACTTAATCACTCGTGTTGCATTACTAAAGATGTGCCGTGTTCTTTTTAATCAAACACGTTTCGTCACCAAAGTGCTCTTTTAAGGAACATCCGAATTCCAGCGGAAAAGCCGACCAGAAGATGTGCAGATCTCTTTTAGGGAATAAACATGATTAAAAGGCAATGCGAAGAGGAAGGCAGGAATACAAATCCAACAATTAGGAGGCGAGAGAAGACTTAATTTACTTTATGGAGGCACACAACTTCAGGCTCTTTATGATACAGAAATCGTCTCGCTTACTTTGAGTGTGTGTGTGCTCATTTGCATAAGCGTGTGGGTGTGTGAGATGCATACAAGCGCTGCTGCATGTGGGAGTGTTTATGTGTAACCTCGAGTGTGTAAGACAACAGATTCACCATTCAAGGGTGAAGCCATCCAGCTCGTCAGAGGGCTCCAGCTCTGGGATTGCATCCAGGAGCTCCGACTACATCACATTCCCCTGGATTAACTGTCAACCAGTTCCCAGATCTCCAGATTAGCGATTTATATGCCATTATCTTCCCTAAACTGGAGAGTTCACGAAGTCTACATCACTGAGTGTCAGTAGGACAGGGCTGCGTAAGACATTCCTGTGAAGCGAGCCAAACTGAGATGAGCGAGTCCAAATCTGTAACTAACACTGTCCCCTGGCTCAATGTTGCCTGGCAACCAAATTAGTCTCAGGAAACAAATACAGTCTTTTTCTGTTTCTAGCATATATTTTCTTGTTACCCACAACAGACCGACAGCATAGCTGCCAGAGAAGACAATAAATAATATTAAAAGGATACAAAGAAAGACAAACCAGTCCTGGTTTAGCTTGGACACATTCCTCTTTCAGTATTCCCATTGAACGACACACACGGCAAAGCACGTGCAGCTCCTGGGAGCTGTGTTGTTTTTCACTCTGTAATCCGGACAGACTCGAGGGAACGGGGGGTCCGTTATCAGCAAGGGGCCGTGATAGAGACTCGATCAGCCCGTCGGTCTGGGGGGACTGAGAAGACGGAGTTAATCAGAGACCGACAGACCCCTCATTACCCCGGGGATTCACACCTCGACCCCGACAGTCTCTCTGTCACATAAATACGCACACACAGACACACTCACAAAAGCACAAGCGCTCACTCACTCTCTCTCTGGCCCATCACAAAGTCTGCAACACTTGCTGCCATCAAACTTTACTTCAGATGAAGCTCAACACCTTGAATCAGCAGCGGACCAAAGTGGACAGAAGTAAAGAAAGTTAGAAAACTTCTGGAGTGAAGGAAAATCATCTCTGAAAGGTGGCAGCTCTCGTTTGGTAAAAAGCTTTTTGGGGGGCATATTTTAACTTGCTTATAAGTTATAATGGTTATTCAATCAATACAAAACACGTTTGTGAAGGTTGCTAGATAAAATCCCATTTCAGGGCTCTGTCACTTCAAGAAAACAATCTGGAACTCACCACCGCCCATCCCTCTGGCTGCTATAAGCTGAGAGGCTCTGATATGTGGGAGGAGCTTGCAGTAGAGCTGCTGCTACTCCAACAGCAGCTGTTCTTCTGCAGGTGTGAGGGGTTCTGTGCTCATTTACCCATTTGTGACATCACAAACGGTCTTAGTGAAGCAACTTGTTTTTGGCACATTATTACTAAAACCAAACACTGACAGAAAAAGATGGATGATTTTTTTCACGTTTGGAGTGATTATAGAGACAGTAAATACTTACATGGCCGTACAAAAGGATGCAAAAAGTGAGTTTTGCATAATTAATTAATTGTTAAAAATTGCAATGACAATATAAACTGCAATAAATCCATAATAAGTCACAAAACGTGCTGGCAGTCGAAAGTAGGGAAGTGAAGGTCCGTTTTGTTTAATGGGGCATTATGGAAGTTTGACAGCCAAAACATGTATAGAAATAATAAATTTCTTCTTCATACATTCTCCTGCAATGCCCTGGTCCTGTAGAATGAGCCCTGGCATTTTTACTGTGATTGCCTGTTTTTCTGTAAAATCACAGAAAAAGAGAGATGCTCGGGTCGAGCAGGCTGCTTCATGCGCGTTCACGCTCAGGCATAGCCCGTAGCATTTGCTCAAGGTCAAGGTCAAGGTAACTTTATTAATGCCCGCAGGTAAATTTGATTTGCCATGTGACATGAGAATTTGCTATCAGTAGCTTTAGCAGCAGAGAGTGAGGTAGTGCCAACTCAGCGACTTTGTCGCTGTTCCTAACGCCTAGTGATGAACCTAGCTACATTTCTGAGGACCCTTAGCTACTTTCTTCTAGATATTTCCTGCAAATTAGCAACAAAATAGCCATTTTCGCTCCGAACCGTTCTTTTAACGTTGTTTCAGCTGTCATCAAGGATATAAAAGTTACAGATACAAGAGACATCACCAGCGCTTTAGCTCACCTAGTAAGACCTCAGACTCTCACGCAGAAGATCCGGGTTTGAGTCTGGATGTAAAAACAATTTATTTAGAATTTATTTTTTACATTAATGGTATATTTTTTTACAGTAAGATGCCCAAATTTTTATTTGAGACTCGCCGAACGGCATTGAAATCACAGATAAAAAAGATGTGGGTTCAACTTTAATTTTGGAACAATTTTTCAAGCAAGGGAAGGGAATGATCTGAGCATGCAGGAAGACTGACCCATCATAAACCTTTGTCGGCTGTGCTGAAGAGAAAGGTACAGAACCAAATTGTTTAATTAATTAGCTGCACGTTCTCCTGTCCTCTGTCCTCCGGGCCACACACACACACACACACACATACACACACACAAGGGACTGTCTCAGCTGTTATTTTCGTTAAGGAGTGTGCACGTACAGCATGCGCGCCTCGTGCACGAGCCTACTATTGAAGCTGCCGTTACGCTTTTGGCCTGAGGGGGCAATCGCGAGCATAAAAATTCAAAACTCCATAAAGTCCCTTTAAATGATTAAATTCTGCATGCAGTTTCTCTGCTGTTCTTTATTTGTGGCAGCATTGATTTTATGCACAATGATGTTATGGCATTTATATTTTTTTGATATATTGGGCAGCGCCTAATTCTGGGTAAAACAACATTTTTTTCTAAACAGCATCGTTATTGAGGCCATATGTTGTACGATCACTTAAGGCTTTTGGCCGCTTCAGATTATAACATGCAAAATGTCTTTTTTTTCTGATCATACTTGTTAACGGTTTTATCATTAAAGAAGTGCAGCTTTTTCACCACAAACCCGCAATTTTAACAAAAGTAGTATTTATCTAAGCTAGTTAACTAGTAGTTCATCCACTGCAACACATTCAGTGAGTTGAACTGGAACTGGATCCAGAAGTGTGCATGAAAGCAAGATGATTAAACGTCTTCACCTTCAACAGATCAAGACTTAAACTTCAGTTTGTTGCATTTTGTTCACCCCGAGAAATGACCGTGACTCTAGCTGATTTATGTCACTGAGCTCTGAAACCCGTGTAAATTCTCAGAAACAGAGCTAGCCGTTTAGCTGCATATTGACCAGCGCTGTCAAACAGCAGCCATTAAAAAGCTGACATGCAGGTATCCAGCTGGCCTACCTCTGGAGAAAGGTGTAGGAAATTATACGGCATTTAGATTAATTAGACACAGTTGTCAGATTTAATTAACTACTAGGTTTAATTAACCATGTAATTAATCTTATGGTGGTCCAACACATGTACCCACACACACACACACACACACACACACACACACACACACACACACACACACACACACACACACACACACACACACACACACAGATGGGCGTGGAGACACACAACTAGTGCCTACACAGATGTGAGCAGTACATACACAGCACATGTAATCTATTCGGCTGACAGGCACTCACACTTTTGCTGTCAAACCTCACAAGAGGGTTCAGCTGAATGGGTGACTGGATACAAGCTAAAAGAGCCTGAATGAAGTGCACATTGTAAGAATAGCACCTTTAATCCATCTCAAGTTTAACTTCTGCCCAGGTAGAATGATAATCTTCCCGCTGAAGCAGGTTTTCCACACACATTCGTGCAATTCCTTATCAAATACAAACCAGACAACATGGAGGAAATATTTATCACAGCGTTGACAGGCTGACAGACGGGACATAGCAGGTAAAAAATAGACCCAAGAACCACATTAAAACACCTCATTTGCAATTGGGAGCTCTTTGAGGAAAGGGCGCGTTCAATAGATCGACTGGTCTGAGTCCTCAGAAGATGAGAGGGTCGGTGAGGGAGGGGGGTCAATGATCCTGACCTTTTCCTCATCATGTCTGACCCCTGCAGCCGCAACAAGCCTGGCCTTGTGGGCTCCAAATTTGTCCCCTCTGTCTGTGCATTGTGTGTGAATGTGTGTGTTAATGTGCCGCCGTGATCAGCCAGCTGCTTCGCGTGATTTGACCTTTACTGAAGCCATGACTGGACCAATAAATAGCCAGGCATTACGGTGACCTTTCACCTATAGAAAGAACGTTCCTTGCACTAAAAGGGTCAGCGTTTCAGTTCGTCAACAGCTGAGCTGCGACGTTACACTTTTGGGTCACATCTGAAAGGGAAATCTTGCAGAATGCCATGAAGACTCTCATTCAGACTGTGAGCATTCAAGAACCTGAGCGAAATAACTTCCCAGTGAAGCACAGATGATGGCTGGGTGACAAAGCAGCAAAGAGCCAGACACACACCTCAAGCAGCATAAACCAGACGCCTCGTCACAAACAAACAGCCTCCCTCTCTGCGTGGGGTGGTACGTTCATGAGCATCTTTAAACGGTGGAAATTGCGCTTGCGTGAGGCAACAGGATTGGTGAAGTTCACTCACATAGTCATGGAAGGCCTTGGCCTCGCTGGAATGTTCGCACGTCTCCCTCCGGTCCGGGGCGGCGCAGTACAGGTCCCAGAATACACTGTGGGACCAGACAGAGACGACAGTTACACACTTTACCCTGCCACCCAAACATGACAATAACAGACATGCTTACACGAGCAGAAAATTATTCATCTAACCTTTAAAGAAACGTCTTTAAACCTTTAAAACGTTTGTATTTGAGAGGAAAAACGAACTGTCGATATTGATGGTTTGGGCCAAATCTAATGACAGCTCAGTGCTGTGTAGTCTGAACAGACAATGAGCAACTTTCAGTTTTTTATAGACTCTGCATTCTGGAAGAGCTTAAAAAGCCTTTAAAGACGTGAAAAAGAGCAAAAGTCGTCGTGAGAAAATTATCCAATCAAAGTGTGTGCAAATAATCTACAAAATAAGACTAGTTGTGGAAATGTTTCAAGCTAATTTGTAAAATAATTTCCTCCACTTGTTCATATCTCACTCATATCTCATTTGAACAGTTTCCCATTCATGTTCTCACTCCCTGTAAATATTCTGATAGAGTTTATTACGCAGTACTTTCATAATGTGGCAAATTTGCATCAATTCAACCGTTTGCATTTTTTTTTTACATATATGTTTGATCCACTGAATTCGTTATGCTTGTTGTGAGGTGTATTTGCTGCAGTCGCACAGGCATTTCCCTGATGAGGGGCAATAAAGGAATTTTCTGCTCATTTCATGTTACCTGAATTAGCCCATAGCAGAGTATACTGTAGCATATACAGGCTGTGTCATATCGTATTGTATGACATATCATATATTACTTATTATTCCGGACTATATTGCAATTTACTTTCATTCAGTTTCTAAAGGATCCTTAAAGGTGTTGTGCACTTGTTTAATCAATACATTTGCAGTGTTCTCTAGTAGGAATGAATGACTTGTAATTTGTACTCGAGGGGCGAAAAACACCACTGCACCATTTTCGGAAACTGGAGGTGAGCTTCATTGTATCTGAGCTTCGGAAGGCAGGATTTGGACCCTTATTTCCTGATATTTGGGCATCTCGCTTCTGATTGGATGACAGCAACGCGACTCTACCTCTGACATGCAAATTTGGATGTTTTATCTCCATACATAACAAAGGTCAGGAGGAGTTCTGCTGTGTGGTGGAGTAATGTTAACGGTTATTTTGTACTAGTCAAGATGGTCTCTGCTGTTTCCTGGACGCTAAACCAACAACAGCCTTCCCCGTCGTGAGTCCAAATGGGTGAGTCCATGAATGTTAAGTGACAGTGTGACGTAGACCCGTCAGGCTTTTCTAATCCTAGAGTTCCATCGTTTATTTTCTATCAGAAGCTAATGCACAAGATAGGTGTAGGAGACTATTTTCATGTTCAGCCTGCATGAAAAACTCAAGAGTGACTGATTTAAATTTAGAAATATTAATATAAAATGTCTTTTTGGCGCTCCACACCTTTAATCCTAAAGTAATTTTGGTGCTAAAAGGACACAGATGATTCGCTGTGGCAACCTCTAAAGAAAAAAGCCAAAAGATAAGAAGACCATTTTTGGGGCTCAGTAATCCTTCCATAAGTTAAAGCTTGAAAGATTTATATAATAGTGGGATCTGTAATTAGAAAAAGAACAGCAGGAGGATCATCTATAACACAGAATCGAGCGATCCTCCATTGCTGTTCTGGACACTTCACAAAACTTCAAGGGTGCATTTGAGTCATCTAGAGGAAAGTTTCTCCATTTGTGAAAACAGGAACCATTCACTGCCAAAAGCCCAGCAGAGCTCCTTTTGTCCACCACACAAACCTGTCGGCTCCAGAGAGACTCCACAGTGAAGGACCTCCACGTGCTCCCCTCAGCCCACCCCAGCGACCTGCAGGTTACTGACCAATCAGCTCTGATTATGTTACTTAGCGCTCAACCAGCCACACTCGTACAATTTAACTAGAAAAGTTGCACTCCTCCAGGGGGCAACAGGGGCCGCGAGGTCCCACTCCAAATGGGCCCTTAATTACTGCACTGAAATTAAGTACTTGCCAAGCCAGACCATATAAAACAGTTCTCCTTCCTCACAATATTGATTTTATAGACAGTTTCGTAAAAGAACTCTTGAGAGGAAACTGTTGCTGCTTGATTACCGGCCTGATTTGTGCTGACTGGACATTTGATAACGGTGATGAGAAACAAACAAACAAAAACCACTAAACTAGACTTTCTTTGACTTTCCTTTCATTTTTATTTGAGAGCAGCAAATAAACAAAAACAATAAACACTACATTTTAATCATGTGGCAGACAAATGTGTTGTTAAAGTGTTTAAAGATTAAAAGACAGAGATGATGCCCAAAGGCACTCCGAGATCACTGAGGTCTGTTCTGGACAAGGAGGGCGCCGAGGAGCAAACGGGGACTTTGTAAAGCTGGCAGAAAACACACACACCGTGTGTGTGCTGCCCTTCTGTCACTTGACAATAAAGCCAGTGTACATTATCATATCTATCGGTTGGTGTTAAAGAGATTGCTGCTGTGTCAGAGACGAGAAAGCGAGAGCATCGCAAATCCAATCGCCTCTCAGGGAAATGAAACGCGACGCAGGTCATAGTTTGTTACAGAAAAGACGCAGCAAGGTGGAGGTGCAGGAGTCACGGTGTGTTTGTGTGTGTGTGCGAGCGCGTGTGTGTGTGTGTGTGCATGTGGGTGATGTAACACCTCCTGGTCTGGAAATATATTACAACTTGAACACCTGACCTGTCTGAGACGTTGAGAGAAATCTGATCCTGCGTCTTTCTGCATAATCTGAGGAAGAATCAGCCCAGAATCATTCATTATTCTGATATTACTTTGGTACGAAACATGTTTCCATGCAAAGTTACATTTAAATAACGAATAAAAAAAGAATCCAGGCGGAGTTGTGCCGGGGCGACTTCTGATGCTGATTTGACTTAAGAAAGAAAACCTACGTCACGGTTTTTGTCACGTCCTTTTTAGAGGCATTAATCTGTAAAAATCATCTGGAATGTCAACATTCGCAGCTAATTAGCACCAGCAATCAACAGGAAATCTTGCACTCTGCGTACATACCCTTGTAATAGTAAAATTCTTATCTAATTATCTAATTATTTCAATCTAATTATCTCATCACGGGAAGCTCTTTATGATCTTATGGGAAGTAGCTGCTGTTGGAGCTGCACAACTCGGCTCCGGGGGTGAAAAGTTTACCCGCTCTTACTTTGAAGAGAAATTCAGATGCAACTTGGGATCATGCTCATGTTCTTATTGGGATTTCTCCAGACAAAAACCAAGACCCAAACATAAAAGCTGCCCACACACACACATACACACACACACACACACACACACACACACACACACACACACACACACACACACACACACACACACACACATTTACTTTTCATCCAGGAACAGGGAGGAAGGGATTAGCGTTCGAACGTCCAGAAGAATACAATCACAAAGATAAAATGCCATTATAAAAATTATTTGTAATTAACTACAGCTTGACAAAGCTTTTCTATTGTGAGAGGCACAGTCTGTATCGTGTGTGTGTGTGTGTGTGTGTGTGTGTGTGTGTGTGTGTGTGTGTGTGTGTGTGTGTGTGTGTGTGTGTGTGTGTGTGTGTGTGTGTGTGTGTCAGATAAAGACACGGACATTAAGATGCGAAGCTGGAGATCAGGAGACATTCAGAACAAACCAGAGGTTGAGAAAATAAAAAGTAAAACCAAAGTAGGGGATTCAAACAAGCAGAGGCGAAGAAAAGCAACCTTTCCGGGTTTTATTTTATCGATACGAGTGAAAGAAATCCTGTTGGTGCGTCTGCAACAAGTTGGTGAAAGCAGAGACAAAGGGTACCGTTGTTTCCAGGAACACAATTCAGGGGTACTGATTTACATATAAATGAATAAATACAGTGCTTAAAGGTGGGTGATTATAGTTTATAAATAGGTAAAATTTGCTTTAAAATGGTTTCATAAAAAAATCCTTCAGCTCTAATCCGTGTTCTCGTAATCTGAAAATAGATTGCATTCACTAACCCAGCTGTCATGTGGGCAAATATCTGAGTTTACAGTTTAACTTGAAAATGACTAAAGACAAACACATTGTTGTGGTTTACTTTAAAGGAAAAGTGGATTCATGTCAGCATGAATATAAATATAATTACAAGAAGATGTATCACAGACTTTGTAAAGACGACGCTCATGAATATTAGTAAATAAAATCATAACTGGTTGAGATCTGTGGTTTGATTGTGGAGCTGCTCAGGTTTTTAAACGCACGGATGACTGGATTATTAGTCGTATGAGTTGTTTATAGGTTAGCCACGTGTCACGAACATAATCCCTGCAGAAAACTTGAATATCCTTCAGCTCGAACACATCTTTCCTCTGAGTTTGTCACTGATCTGTTTGCCTTTTTGTTCTTTCCAGTGATGTTTTGATCTGTTTATTTCCTTTGATTGCGTTATAAATCCTGAACACGTGGATGTTTGATGTTTAAATTTAATCTGGGTTGGATTACGCTCATCACTGACTTACTCCCGTTCTGTGTTCACATAGCTTTGGTCCCTTTTCCTGTAAACAATCATATGTGAACTCAAAGTTTTGTTCTTTTTTCAACAGAAGAGGTAGAGCGGGTTGTCCAGCAATCGCAGGGTTAGCCCGGCTCCCAGCAGAGAATGCTGCGGTTGTGTCCTTGGGCAAGACACCTTGCCTGCTGGTGGTAGCAGGAGGAACCGGTGGCGCCTTCCATCAGTGCGCCTCAGGGCAGCTGAGGCTTCATCGTAGCTAATCATCACCAGTGTGTGAATGTGTGTGTGCATGGATAGATGACTGTGCTGTGAAGTGCCTTGGGGGGTTGTAGATCCCTAGAAGGTGCTCACACACACACACACACACACACACACACACACACACACACACACACACACACACACACACACACACACACACACACACACACACACACACACACACACACACACACACACACGTGAAAGCAAGTTCTGTTGCCTCTCACAAGCAAGACTTTCAGCTGGAGGAGATGACCACATGCTGCTGTTGTTGGGAGGTTTATTGTGGATGTTTTGTGTGTTTGGGTGTGTTTTTGTGGGGTGGTGAGTGTTTTCAGAGGCCTTCCAGTGAAAACTGGTTAAACCAATCGATTTAAGGATAAAAAAAGAGACAACTAGCATCAGCCGATAGAGAGCTAATGACACAATCAACACCTGCAGCCCTCACTGAGCCTTTTCTTTATCCTTCCACCCATAACAACAGATGTGGATGGGTGGATGACCCCCCCACCCCCCATCCACCCACCCCATCTACACCACCACCCTAACCGATCCCCTCCACTTTTCCTTCTTGTGTCCGTGGTCTTATTCTGAAGCCCCCAGCTCACCCCCTCTCACCCACCTATGGCGTCCTGTAGGAAATGGCCACGGAGGCAAAACACCAGCAAGGTGCTGAGGAGGAGATGTGGGGCCGGGGCTTCAGGGTAATGGTGGGGTCGAGGTCTTAGATTTGGCTGTTTAACACAAAAGAAGCAGGAATGCAAAGAGTTAATCCGTTCGGGGTCTCTCTCTTCCGCAAACAAAGGGACAGGCCTACAGACAAAGGTTGAAGGAGGAGGAGCGGTGGATGAGGGATGAGGGAGGTTGGTGGCTTTTCTGCCATCTGGAGCCTTTGTTTTGGGAGAGGCTGGAGGTTGGAGGGGGGGTGTTAGCTGGGTGGCACAGTGGTTGGAGGGGGAGCGCCGCCCCCTACACTCCCCATGCACACCTCCTACTCGTACAGTGTCTGTGTCCACGCGCTGTGCGGCCCAGACGGACACCCCATCGGCGAGGAGCCCCCGGCCCAGATAACCATCGGCTCATGCTCCCACTGCTCTCCAGCAAACACACCGCGTCATTTCCCACACAACTGAAATACATCACTAGTCAGAACACACACACACACACACACACACACACACACACACACACACACACACACACACACACACACCAGGCTGGCCTTGCTAAGTGCTCTTATTGGTTCCGGCAGAAGCAGGATCAAACTTTCGCTGCACTCTATGTTTGCATGTGTCATTCTGTCAGTAGAACTGGTAGCTGTCAGTTTGAGAGAAGCCAGACTGTTTAAGGGCCACTATGAACAGTGTCAACAAGCTGCACACACACACACACACACACACACACACACACACACACACACACACACACACACACATTACACACGACCGACCCGGGTGCTTTGGGGATGAGCAGAACAGCATGAATGACAAACAAAGCAGGCCGTGTCAGACCTCTCATCCCCTCTCGTTAACTCTCGTGCTGCCTTGCTGAGGATTCAGCCTCCCTGCCGTCCTTCCAGCTGGATTCTTTCCTGATAATAACCCACGTCTTCAGCTATCTCTTTTTTCCTCATAGGGTTTTTTTTTATCTATCAACCTGACAGCTGTAAAGGCCAAATCCTGCAGTGCATTTTCTTTATCCCTTCTAAATCAGACATGGAGAAAAACACGCATGTCGACCTGTAAGTCCACTGGCCCTGTTCCTTCAAGTGAACAGAAAGTACTGGCCTTTATTTGTGTAACATTAAGGGATCTGACAGATTTGTCTAAAGAGCCTGAAAGACAAGAACCCTCATCAGAGTCTTGTTTCATTAAACTGATCCTCAGGTTAAACAAAGTCTGTAAATCCTGACGGCAACATTTTTCAACCATCAGGTGCACCCCCTGAGGAGAGCTGAGTAACATGAGAGGAACAGGTGCATGCCAACCTTATACAAACGACAGCACGCTTTGTGGCTGATGGTGCAGATATGTTGATCAGGAGTTACAGCAGCAGCCTGGAAGCTCCCAACGTCCAGTCTGCCTCTAAAAAATTACGTTTATTTTCAATTTTGTAGCTCAAACTTCCTGAAAGTACCATTACCTAGTCTACAATGGGCTTTTATAGTATAATTAATTTTAAAATGTGCTTCTGTTTGGAAGCCATGAATGATCACTATCTTCGTCATAGCTCATATGTTCCTAAACAGCTCTGTTCAAAGAAATGGAGTTTACATCCTACAGGACTGACGTGCTAACGACTAGTGCAAGCTTAACAAAGACAAAAGAGAGTAGGTGTGATTTTAAAGATGAAATATTATGAATTTAATTCCTAAGTTGTAATAGTTCTATGGTCAATATAAACATTTCATGAATTTCAGTGCACCAATCTCACATGAAGCAATCTCAGCAGTTTAATTCTTGACAGTTTCAGTACCTTCCAGAATGAGCCATTTCAGGGCTCTGTCACTCTAAGAAAAAAAGCTGCAGCTGGCCACACCCATCCATCTCCCACTCACGGTGCTATAAGCTGAGAAACTCTGAGTGGGGGCTCAGAGTAGAGCTGCTGCTTCTCCAGGAGCACCTTTCTCTTGTTCACTTTCCCCTTTTGTGACGTCACAAATGGGGACCTTTTGAAATAGGTTGTTTTGTAAGACCAAAACACAGAAAACCGATGGATCTTTAAAAGAAAGTTTGGAATGTTTATAGAGAAAGTAGAGACCCTAAAGGCAACTTAGAAGGATGAAGAAGGTGAATTTAGCATAATATGTACTCTTTGAAACATCCAAACTTTTGCAGCATTTGATAAAAAATAATCTATTATGAACTATTACACTGTTGCTAATTCATAACATGTGGTCATATCTGCAGGAATATTAATAACTTCCTGCTGAGGCTGACCTCTGGATACATAGGATGCACTACATTTTGCTCCAACTGTTGATATCAATCATTTTTCTCTGGATCATCCCAAGACCAGATTCTTTTTCCCAACCTTAACTTTGACAAAGGATGCTTGTGCTTAAGATGGGCTGAAGTAACAGAGAAGGAACGAAACTGTCTCTTTTTTTTAGCTGAGTTTAATTTTGTTACCTATCTATTAAAGGTGATTCTGAAGTTTAGGATCCACTACCCTAGATTGTGTGCACCTCCCATTATTTTTAAACCACACTCTCCACTGCTGGATGATGGCCATCTGTGTACTCAACCTACAAACCAGGACAATTTCAAACTCAAAATCTACTATGTGGACCATTTAACACCAATAAACAGCCGCAATGTAAAAGAACAGAGAAAACACGCGTGTCAGTGAACAGTCAAGCAGCACAGAGTTAGAGAACACCCAGAGCAGCAGTTCATCACAGCTAGAGACAACAAACCAACACATAAAATCCCGCATGTGCACACTCATGCCTGAAATCTAATCAGAATCTGTGTTAAACCTAACATGTATTCTGAAAACACTGAAAGCTTCACATGGAAAGATCCAAACGCTCAAGAGTTGCTCTTGCAGCACTGGGTCAAGATGAAATCTGGGCTATTTGAGCTGAAATGATTATAAATGTTCTAGTATTTTTAATGTGACATTAAACTCATCATATATGGCATACATGGCCGCAAAGATTTTTTTTTTTACCAGTCACATCCAAAACAATTAAACTTAAAGACCCGGATGAGACTGAAGCACTCTAGATGTTTTTTCTTCCCAAGTCCCAATAATCTAATAGCTGTTTCCTGAACTGTAGCTAATTCAGAGTGTTTTCATCAAAAGCGTCTTCTGAACTGGAACGTGAACTTGTAACACTCTGTGGAAGCAGTTCAGCTCCCACAGTTCATGAAGTGATTTGATAGTAGGCTCAATTACTGATTTTTGACATTAATTGTACAGTGAAGACTCCAAGGAGAGGTCACACAAAACAGCTGAAATAACAGAAAAGGGCAGTTAACTGAGCTGTCAGTCAGGACTCCGAGAGATGATGCACTTAGCCGTCTCTGCAATAACCGTATGCCTCCACTCTTCAGCATCCATTCAATACATTGGAGTCATTTTGCGGTAAACCACGAAAGGTTTAGAAAGAAAAGCAAACAAGAAAGGGTAAAAGAGAGGACGGACGTAGACTTACCACCACCATGAGTGTAAAAATCCTGGAGGCTCCCCGAGTGTGATATTCTTCTCCCATCGAATCTGAGAGAAAGGAGGAAAGAAGACAGAAGACAAGAAAGACAAATTAGACTCTGCAACATGTTTTATGCATTAAGTAATCGTTTTGTTTAACGGTCACTTTCAGACTGACAGGACGACAGTGGGGCAGATAAATAATAAGGCCAGCGAGGAGCTCGCTGATCTATAGCACTGTGCTGAGTTTTGTGGGTAATAAGAAAGTGTGACTGTCTGGAAGTGCCGGCAGTCGTCTGAGCTGCTCCCACAAGACCAGCAGAGCTCCCCGTTTGTATCTGGACTCCCAGATAAGATCCAGTAAGCGATAACGGACCAGAAATGCCTGCTGTACACGCTCTCTGTGACACGAATCTACACACAAACACGCACAGACTCAGGGCACACACACACACACACACGCACACACACTCTGAAGAGTACAGCATGACACCAGCAGGAATTCTGCCTCTTTTGTCTCTATATGGGCTTCTTATGGAAGACAAAGAAAAAAGATACAAGCCCCATGTTTCTATTAAAGTGTCTATTCTACAGATTTCCCCTGTGTCACTTATAATGATGGGATGTGCTGTGCGTTGTTGTGGGCTTGTTTATTCAATGCCACTAAAGAGCTGTGCAGGAGGGGAAGTTCTCTCAGGGGCATGAGTGTATACTATAAACGTGTGTGTGTGTGTGTGTGTGTGTGTGTGTGTGTGTGTGTGTGTGTGTGTGTGTGTGTGTGTGTGTGTGTGTGCGTGCGCCCGCTTTCTGCTGATGGAGGAGCAGAGGCTAATTAAGTAAGGAGAGGCCAGGTGATAGAGCGCTCATTAGTTCAGCAGGTGTGTGTGTGTTGCTTAAGAAACATGCACGTGTGTGTTTTCATGTGTGCTTAAAGGTGTAGACAGCTTGTTTAATCAATACATTTGCAGTGGTCTCTGGTAGGAATAAATGCCTTGCAAGTTGTACTCAGGGCAAACACTAGCCCAGACTTGCTTGGATCGGCACCGACAAGCCTCCGGATGCACGTGTGTCAGCAGACAGCAGGGTTTGGAGTCTTATCTCCTGATATTTGGACGTCTCGTTGGATAACAACAACACAATTCTACCACTGACTTGCAACACTGACATTGTATCTCCATGGATAACACAAGCCTGGAGCAGTTCTGCTGTGTGGTGGAGTTGCTAATGCTAACAGTTAGCCTTTACTAGTTGGGACATTGTCTGCTGATTCTCAGACATCAAACCAACAACCGCCTTCCTAGTCGTGAGTCAAGATGGGTGAGTCCATGATTGTTAAAAGACAGTGTGATGTGGATCTGTCAGGATTTTCTAATCCTAGAGTTTCACTGTCTATTTTCTATCAGCAGCTAATGCAGGAGACAGGTGTAGGAGCCATGTTCATGCAGCCTGCATGAAAAGCTCAGGGTGACTGATTATAATCAGAAATAATCATTAAAAAATTGTTTTTCAGTGAATCACACTTTTAGAAAATATTTTGGGTTTAAAAATAGCAACATTTAAAACCCGCTATTTATTTTAATAATAAGTTACAAATGTTTGAAGAGAGTTAATGGAATAATTTGTGTGTTATATCTGGTAAAAAATGTTTTAGATCATAATAAGTTTTATTTTTAGTCTCTTTACTGATCAAGAGCTTTTCTCTTACACTCAGTTTAAATGTTTTCTCTTGCATCTGATAGTTTAGTCATTAGAAAAGTCTGGAATAAGTACAGCTGCTGAAGAACACCACTTGTCCACTTCATGTTGCAAGTAAAGTTCTTGATGAAACTCATCACACTGGTTGTGTGGATGATGTCCAGGTCTTTTAATGTCTTCGAACTGAGACTCTGGAAACTCTTGATCAGCGGCTCTTCACATAAAGTCAAATCTCTGGGATAAAATCCACTCAGAAAGTATCATAACTCCTCTGAAAGGACCGAGAACTGATGAAACTCAAATATCATGCCAAACAATCCTGACTTAGCATTCTCACAATATGTTCCTCTGATTTTCTTTTGAGGCAAACACGTTTCAGCATTTACATAATAACTAATACAAGAACAGAACAATTGCTCACAACTGGAGAGGCTTTTTCTTTTTTTTTCCATTTTAAATGAAATATCTTTTCTTACAACAACCCTAAGTGGATTGGATTAAGCTTTGATAAAAACCAGGAGAAGAAATGAGAGGTACCTTAGATATCTTCTTGCTCAAGATAACGAGATTAATTATAAATGATAGATGACCCGCACCTGTATAGCACCTCTCAGAGTAGACTCCAAAGCGCTTTACACTACAGTGATAAATGTACAATGATAATTCATCCACTCACACACACATTCACACACTGATGGTGATGAGCTACGATGTAGCTGCAGCTGCCCTGGGGCGCACTGACAGAGGCGAGGCTGCCGAGCACAGGCGCCACCGGTCCCTCTGAACACCACCAGCAGGCAAGGTGGATTAAGTGTCTTGCCCAAGGACACAACAGCAGAATTCTCTGTCCATAGCCGGGATCGAACCTGCAACCTTCCGATTACTGGACAACCCGCTCAACCTGTTGAGCTACTGCTGCCCCCATAATTATGTAATTATGACATTTTTTACTGTCAACTTCAAACATAAAGCTTCTTGACAAAAAACAAATAAACATCTTGATCTACAAATCGTTCAGGGTATTCTGTCCTCTCACAGATGTATGTTTCTTTTAAAGAAGGAACTTATTTACTACCTATAATACATTATTATTACTTTACTTAATATAAGATTATTGAGCAAATGCAATAACATGTCCATGTGGCAAAACTGAACTACTACAAGGTAGGGGTTGTATGAACTAGTCGACTTCACGGCTCTGTAGTGACTTTTTATGCCCGTCATCGACTAGTCGCTGTCACGCGATAATAAGATGCAGTCCTCAGAAAAGACAGCAGGATCTTTCATGGCGGTTAAAACAGCAGTGGCAGTTGCCGAGGCAAAATCTCGGGCGTGGGAGGAGTTTGGTGAGGCCATGGAGAAAGACTATCGATCAGCTCCAAAGAGGTTCTGGCAAACTGTCCGGCGCCTCAGGAGAGGAAGGCAGCAACTCGCTCACACTGTTTACAGTGGGGATGGGGAGCTGCTGACGTCAACTGAGGCTATAGTCGGACGGTGGAAGGAATACTTTGAGGAGCTCCTCAATCCCACCAATGCGCATTCCGAGGAGGAACCAGAGCTGGGAGGCCTGGGGATGGACTGTCCAATCTTGGGGGCAGAAGTTGCTGAGGTAGTCAAACAACTACACAGCGGCGGAGCCCCGGGGGCGGATGAGGTTCGTCCTGGGTATCTCAAGGCTATGGATGTTGTAGGGCTGTCATGGTTGACACGTCTCTACAACATTGCGTGGTCATCGGGGGCAGTTCCTAGGAAGTGGCAGACCGGGGTGGTGGTCCCCATCTTTAAGAAGGGTGACCTGAGGGTGTGTTCCAACTATAGGGGGATCACACTCCTCAGCCTCCCGGGAAAGGTCTACGCCAAGGTACTGGAGAGGAGGGTCCAATCGATAGTTGAATCTCAGATAGAGGAGGGGCAATGTGGTTTTCGTCCTGGCCGTGGAACTGTGGACCAGCTCTATACCCTTGCAAGGGTGATGGAGGGGGCATGGGAGTTTGCCCAACCAATCCACATGTGCTTTGTGGATTTGGAGAAGGCTTATGACCGTGTCCCCAGGGGCACCCTGTGGGGGACGCTCCAGGAGTATGGGGTGGGTGGCTTTCTGTTAAGGGCCATTCAGTCCCTTTACCAGAGGAGCGTGAGTTTGGTCCGCATAGCCGGTAGTAAGTCGGACCTGTTCCCAGTGAGGGTTGGACTCCGCCAGGGCTGCCCTTTGTCACCGGTTCTGTTCATCACTTTTATGGACAGAATTTCTAGACGCAGCCGTGGTGTGGAGTGTGTCGAGTTTGGTGGCAGGAGAATCTCGTCTCTGCTTTTTGCGGATGATGTGGTCCTCCTAGCTTCATCCAGCTCTGACCTTCAGCTCTTGCTGGGTAGGTTCGCGGCCGAATGTGAAGCGGCTGGGATGAGGATCAGCACCTCCAAATCTGAGACCATGGTTCTCGACCGGAAAAGGGTGGCTTGCCACCTCCGGGTCAGGGGAGAGGTCCTACCTCAAGTGGAGGAGTTTAAGTATCTCGGGGTCTTGTTCACGAGTGAGGGTAGGAGGGATCGGGAGATCGACAGGCGGATTGGTTCGGCGTCTGCAGTGATGCGGACGCTGAGCCGATCTGTCGTGGGGAAGAGGGAGCTGAGCCAGAAAGCCAGGCTCTCGATTTACCGGTCGATCTATGTCCCAATCCTCACCTATGGTCATGAGCTTTGGGTAATGACCGAAAGAACGAGATCGCGGATACAAGCGGCCGAAATGAGTTTCCTCCGTAGGGTGGCCGGGCTCAGCCTTAGAGATAGGGTGAGGAGCTCGGACATTCGGGAGGGACTCGGAGTAGAACCGCTGCTCCTCCGGATGGAAAGGAGCCAGTTGAGGTGGTTTGGGCATCTGGTCAGGATGCCTCCTGGACGCCTCCCCGGGGAGGTGTTTCGGGCATGTCCTGCCGGCAGAAGGCCCCCGGGTCGACCCAGGACACGTTGGAGAGGTTACATCTCCAATCTGGTCCGGGAACGCCTTGGGGTCCTGCCGGAGGAGCTGGTTGACAAGGCCGGGGAGAGGACGGCCTGGAGCTCCCTAATTGGGATGCTGCCCCCGCGACCCGGACCCGGATAAGCGGAGGAAGACGAAGACGAAGAAAAGACAGCAGGTGATGAGCCCCTGTGTTGGGAGGCGGAGGCGACGTGCTGTGTCAGAGCGTCGGTACCGACACCGGCGGTAAAACGGACATTTAACCGAACTGTGACCTTTTCCCTCTTGCAATTTAACCTTCCCCTCACCCCCATCCTAATCTTAACCAGTTTGCGCATGCAAAGCTCTGATCGTTGATGCGCTCCAGACATCTGCATCCTGAGCACCGCCAAATCAGGTGTCACCACCTCAAAAACAAATTAAACATGCGATCGTTCATGTCGGCTCATTTCCTTTAATGTTTTCTGTCTGTTATTTGTGCCTGATGCGTTTCGCTGCTGCGGAGCGAGGCGCATCACCTGTTTTGTCCTCCGGTGACGCACCCCCAAAATTCCACTATCTCCGCTCCGGCACGAACTCCGCAGCAAAAACGGTCCCGTTGTATTCGGCCGGCGAGCAGCGGCACTCCGCTGTTTTCTGTTCGGTAGATCTTTTAGAACTGCAGTTCAGAGGTAACTCATGAGGTGAACATATATGAACCCAGGTAGCAGTTTTTCTTTAGGATTGAGAGGAGATGCAGGAAGATAATAAACAGACGGGACAGAAAAATAGTCAAATAAAAACAAGTTAGTTTTTGAACCTGGTGGTTGCAACAAACAGACACCACTGAAGGTAATCAGAAGTGAGGAACAGAAAATGAAATAATTATTTTAATGTTTAGAGCAGCAGGAACTCCGAGAGGCTGCAGGCGCATCAGTGAGTTTGCGGCCGCTGTGCAGGGGGAGGGGAGAGAGGGCTGAAGCAGAAACTACCGTTGTTAAAAGAAATGTGTTTAACTTTGAAAATATGGGCGCAATTTTAATTGTCAAAAACTCCAGCGAACCTACCGACCCCCCCCCCCCCCCCCCCCCCAAAACCCCCCACCCACCCCGGCCGCTTCAGGTGTATGACGTCATCAACGACTAGTCGAAGTCGACTCAATTTTCATTACTTGACTGTCGACTTTAAAAAACATTAAGTCATGCAACCCCTACTACAAGGACCGATAAATCTGTGGAGTGACTGATGCATTTTTTTTGGGAGGGGGGATCCAAAATCGTCCAACAGGTTTAAGAGGAAACATCTTTATTTTGGTGGAGCTGTCAACTCAACAAAAATCTGATTCATGTGTACTTCTTTAAATGAGATGCCAGAAGATATAAAAGTAGTAAACCTGGTTATGATTTAAAATGATGTAATTTAGTTTAACATCTTCAGCCTAAATTAGCTGAAAACTCCCCGATGCAGATTAGTAGTAACTCCCTCTAATCATACAGAACACATAATAAAGCCCAGAGTAAAGGCTGACCTGTCTTCATGTGCTCTTCTAAAGGGACTGGGTGTTTTATGTTGAGCTGAACAAAGTGGATAGTCAAAGTGTTCTACTGGATGATGCCTGGACACGGGACCATTAGCAGGAAGGACGTCCATTAAGGAAAAGGATGCAACACATTAGAGACCTTACCTCCTTTACAGTTCAGGGGCATAATATGGGGTTAATTCGTGGAGCAGATCCTGGACAAACGCTTAAGATTGTGTTGGCTTCTAACTATCTAAAAGAGCAGTCAGTTCAACGTGGCTCCAATGATCAGGAGTCACAGCAAACACGAACAAATCTCAAATATTACGTCTGATTACACGGTTTATGATGCAAATGTGTGTTTGAAAAGCAAGAGTCTAACTTCTCTCGTCTCAGATTGGATGACAGCAACGCGACAACCACTGACTTGCAATGCTGATGTTTTATCTCCATAAATAACACAAGACTGGAGGAGTTCTGCTGTGTGGTGGAGTTGCTAATGCTAAATGTTATCTTCTACAAGCTGAGACATTCTCTGCTGCCTCCTGGACGCTAAACCAACAACAGCCTTCCCCATTATGGGTCAAGACGGGTACGTCCATGAATGCTAAGTGACGGTGTGGCGTAGATCTGTCAGGATTTTCAAATTCTAGAGGTTTCTATTACAACCTAATACAGAAGATACGTGCAGGAGATCCAGACGTTTACACGTTGGATCACACATGGGACTGTGTTATCAGCATGAAGGATGCGGGAAGCAGAGGGTGACATCGTCCTCTGCTGCCCGCACATAAACGGAAGTGACGCCACAAACAGAAACATGTCAGTCAAAGGTTAAAAAAAACATCATATTGCTACACTGTGTTAAATAAGAAAAAAGAAGATTTTAATGTTCAGCCTGCATGAAAAATGCAATGGGTTAAAAGCAGGGGATCACTGCCATATGTAACGAACAGGAGGTGACGTCAGAATGAGTTTCTTACCTCTGACAGGAAGGTCTGTGCTGATTTCTGTGCGCCAACATGCAGCAAATACTCATACACATATAAAGCTAACCTGTAAGACAAAGAAAAGGGAGGAAACATCAGCACTAAGGGTCACATTTTAAATGTGCCTGTTTAATTAACAATCATGTATATGTATATATATATATATATATATATATATATATATATATATATATATGTATATATATATATATGTATGTATATATATATATATATATATATATATATATATATATATATATATATATATATATATATATGTATATATATATGTATGTACGTATGTATATATATGTATGTGTGTGTGTGTGATCTCTATATAGACATATATATAATATCTTTAATCTCATTAATATCTCATATCTCATATATATATAATCTCATTCTTTGTTTCTTCATCTTTTTCAGTCTACAAACTGGCAAATAAAACAAAAAATTCAAAGTTTGAAGAGCAATTAAGCAAAAGGGAGCCTCGTTGAACAAGATTTCCCTGCAGGAAGAATGGGTACGTAGTGAAGGGGTAGTAAATAGTCAAATACTCTGCAGCTCAGAGCTAAAGAGCTTCAGGTGGCACGCAGCCATATCCGTGTGGTTTTAGGATCTCTGCTGTTGAGGCAAAGACCCTGAAAACTAAGGAGGAACAGGGCGGGGGTGGGGTGGGGGGGTGGGGATGAGTGACACGCTGAGACACGGCAGAAGATAAACTCTCCCAGATTGACCAGACCAACAATAGTGGCTACATGTGTCCACAGCATAAAATGCAGCAGTTTTTCTAAATAAAAGTTCTACATTTGTACACATTTTGTGTTTTCAGTAGGTCCATTGGGGTGCAGCTCATGTCTAAAAAGTTATAAAGCTGGAAGGGGGGAAAATAAAAACAATGTACTTTCTCCAATTATGTAAAATTCTAAAGAGATCTCACAATCATCTAACCCAGTTTTACCATTTACCTTTAATTCCTGTAACAACATGATAGCCATTCATCTGTCCCATAATTCCATCAGATCCACTCACACACCCTTCAGAGGGGTTTCAAAGACCTTGGAGCCCATCAGTGGGTGAGAGGTGGAACAGTCTGGTAGCTTTAAGGCTGACATACAGAGTATGTACGATATCAAAGCCACACTCTCCTTTACACACAGTCTAGATCCTGTTCGCACCTGCTTTACATGCATCATGGACGATGAAGTCACAAGTGGGTGTGAAAGCATCAGAGAAGTACTTTAGGGGAAACTTTAAGGAGATGCAATGTCTCCCAACTAAAAGCTGTTTGGTTTAAAGACAATTAATATTGGGAAATACACAAAAAAAAGGCTTGAGATTGCTTTTATGAACAAGATCATGACCAATCATGAGTGCTCTAGCAGCTAAACCAAGTCCTAGAAAAGATAAACAATCAGATCTGACATAAACGGTCCTCAGCAAACCAAACCGGAGACAAGCTAATGCCTGTGATGTTCTCTGAGTTGGTCACCAGAAAAAGCATCATGCGAGATGCACACAGAGTATGACTAAAGCAAAACAGTTGTTATCAACCTAACTTCCATGTATTTAAATTCAAAGAAACCAGACCACTGGCACACAAGCGCACAGAAAGAACATGCAAATTGCACACATCAGACCCTTTTCAGGCTTCTGATTCAAACTCCAGACCGCCTTGCTGTGAGGTGTAATCACAAAGGTGAAAATTGCAGCTCAGATGACAAATAACATATCTGTTTGTCAGATCTGAGAGCTGAACAGTCACAGAGAAACAGAGAAAAAACACTTTTTTCTTTAATAACATTAACAATTAAACCGCCACACTGTTCCATGATATTAAACATGTCATCGCTGTTTAAAATGCTGTTTCCTATTTGTCAAAATTGTCAAAGCCCACAGTTACACATTTGCTCCAGAAAGTGAACTGTGTGATGTTTATCCAAGAACAAGTTAGAAACCAGTTGCTTAGTAACAAAACAGCAGGGCTCCATAAAAACCGCGTCTCCTCTCCAATAAATATTACGACACATTAAAAACAGCAATAAATCATTTTTTAATCTCTTTTGGTAAAAATAAACTCTGTGTTACCTGCTCATTTGTGTGTTAACGGTGGAGAAATGATAGTTTTGTCACCTTTGGGTAGATCCTAGTTAGCTCATGTTTATTCACTTTAAATGAGAAAATATTCAGTAAGTCAGTCTTGCTTTCAGTTGGTCCCGTTTATACTTCTTAAACAGAAGAAGTTACATATCCTTTAGCTTAGCGTAGTCAGTTTTTTTAATAATCCTATATTATACAACTGATGTTATTAATAATACCTTATAATTTTACAGTAATAAATGAACTTTTAGCTGTTTTCACTGTGACTAAGACTGATTTTATGTTGTATTTCCACAACAGGACAACCGCTCTTGCTGCAGGGCTTTCATGGGTTTCTTTCTGTTGTTGCTTGTTTTTGCTGCGGCGTGCCTCAAGGATTAGTCCTCGGTCCTTGCTTATTCTCCATATACCGTATGGGCTACAGTAAAAAATATAACTTTTTTTTTTGCAAATCTAGCATCAACATTTTATGCAGATGAGCTTTATTTAGCGCTTGCTTCATTCATCTATGAATTACTAATGTTCAAATCAAGCAAATGTAATTAAATCGGACTTGAGAATCCTCAGATTAACGTACTCATTAGTAGAATCACTTTTTATAAACTTAACTTTATACAGCAAGCAAGTTTCACTTCAGTTACAATAAAGATCCGGAAATCTGATGTCTCTGTCCCACAAAACAAAATTTAAATGGCATTCATACTTTAATTACTGTGATAATTTAACCAATGCTTAGTAAAACTTGTCAGTTACAGACGTCCCTTGCTATAACACAGTTCACCCTTTGCAGCTTTGTTGTTTCGTGGAATTTTTCCATCAATAAGTAAAAGGCAACAATGATAATTGACATAAACAAAAATCCAATCAGAAAATGGAAAAGATAAGCGAACAGAAAAAATAAAAGAATCGGCAATCAGGAGAGTTATTATTATTATTATTATTATTATTATTAGTAGTAGTAGTAGTAGTAGTAGTTAAAGTCCCATTAGTTGTCACACACACAGGTGTGTGTGCGAAATTTATTCTCCACATTTGACCCATCCCCTGGGGGAGCGGTGAGCTGCAGACACAGCCGCGCTCAGGAACTATTTGGTGGTTTAACCCCCCAATCCAACCCCTTAATGCTGACTGTCAAGCAGGGAGGCATTGGGTCCCATTTTTTCAAAGTCTTTGGTATGACCCGACCAGGAATCGAACCCCTGATCTCCCAGTCTCAGGGCGGAGTAGTAGTAGTAGTAGTAGTAGTAGTAGTAGTAGTAGTAGTAGTAGTAGTAGTAGTAGTAGTGGTAGTAGTAGTATCAAACCGATTATGTTGACATAGGCTTAAGACACATTTTTACACACAAGCTGTTAAGCACATTGCACAGTAATTAGTGTTCTCATTTGTGCACCAGTGTTCTTAATAGTTTTAGTGGTAGTGTTTTAATCATCTTATTTTTATTTATTTGTTTGTTTGTTTGTTTGTTTGTTTGTTTGTTTGAGCAAATGTTTTAATGAGTGTAGTGTTCACCACTTTGGGTATCCTTTGGATTGTTAAAAGTGCTATAAAAATAAAGATGATGATGATGATGATGATGACGATGATGATTTCTGAGTTTCAACACTTCTTTAATCCTTTTATGAAGAGCTGACTTAATGACACTGATGTACAGATTCAAACCCTCTTTTTAAGAAAGAACAGATTGTTACTTGCTCAACAGCTGACTCATCCTTGTTGCTTGTCGTTGCTTTTGCCTTATTAGTGCTCCTCACTAGAAGAGAGCTTGACAACTTTTAGCTGACCTAAACTCCACAGGGCACTAGACTGCCTGAGTCCTCCACCCACAGCTAACCCAACCCAGAGACAGTACTGGTATCGACCGGTGTGGACCAAAACCTGTTCCTGCTCCAACATGAAACACAACTAAATTATATGAATGCAGAGTTCAGCAGAAAATCCTCAGTCAGCAGCAATGTCTCCGATGCAATTGTCCTAATTTTTAGCTGAACCTGAGACTCTGCCATGCTTTTTGTACAGTGACAACTATTTTTATATAGCTGATCACATGCACCGATGCCAGCACAGACATTTGTTTGGGTTGCTGCTTTATGGTGCTGAATGAATCAATAATCAACCGGGCCAAAGCTGAACAACCAGACATATTTTTCTCACATACATCATTGAAGGTAACTGAAAAGTCTTTTCGACCACCTCGCTAAAGTAAAATGGTTTGTTGCAGCTGATCCAGACTAGTTTTTACTTGCATTAGATGGTATCACCTTTCCCACTCTTGCATCAGATACAACGTTATCAGCATCCTCTTCAAACACATTTTATAAATATGTTGTTAAAAAGATGAGATGTGTGTGTGTGTGCGTGCGTGTGTGTAAGCATTTGTTTGGTGGTTTCAGTAGAAAAGCATCAGTGTGGATGAATGATGCTTGTGAAGTAAACATATAGGAGTGCTTCTCATAAATGTTTAATAATCATGTCAAATAAAGTGACTGAACTGGTGTCACCATGTTAAAGTGATCAGTGCTTGTTTGTCTTGAAATCACTTAATTAAATCCAGTCCTGGTCCTCTACATTCACGTTCATGCATGTTTAGATGTCCTCTGCTCCAACACACCTGATTTAAACAAATGGGTAATTAAGAGACGCATGCAGAAATTGACGACATGAGGAGAGGTCATTCAACCACTGAATCAGGTGTGCTGGAGCAGAGAAACAACTGAAGTATACAGGACTGGACATCAGTGGCTCTTCAGGAAAAGGTACAACAGTGAAGTAAAGACTGTGACTGCCTAAACATCAATAAATAAGCCCAAACTGCATTTATACTTTCCTGATAAAAGTCCTCAAATAAAAGGATGCAGGAAGCAGCTAATGTGTGAAGTTGGTTGGTGTTTAGCTGATCAAACTGTTCCCTTCTCATGTTTGAATGAGAAGGGAACACCACTTTTGCTGCTTTCAGATCAACATTCATCAATTTGAACTACTAATACTCAGTTGCATCACATATGAGTTAAGCTAATTACAGAATCGGGCCTGAAGAGGAACTAAAATCCTCGTTTGAACTAGGATTTGAGTCATAACAACAAACGCCTTTGTTTTAGGTGACCTTTGTTTTTACTCTTTCACTGTTGACACATTTGTTTGTGTGTGTGTGTGTGTGTGTGTGTGTGTGCGGGGGGGGGGGGGTTGTCTACCACTGTAATGTGTAAAAAGGACGCCCCCATTTGCAGTGCAAAGCACTTTAAGACAGGCGTCAGCTCCTATATTCTGCCTTTTGCGCTGTACAGGATCGCAGACATTCCCGTGAGCTCTGCAGCAATGAAATTTTCATGGCGAGGCTCGGTGTGATCTGAGGGGCGCTGTGCACCGGCGATGGACACCTGCACTAGCTGCGATGCATTATTTAAAAACACTCATTCAATCCAGGCTTAAGGGGACACCTTTTGTTACTCTGTCAGCCGCTGTAAGTGTAACTCGGCCGAGCAGGAGTTCCTGTTCAGGCCTATGACGTAGCTCTTGAGGTACGACAGGTAGACACCGACGTGTCAGGAGAAAACTGAGAGTTAGAGCCTCAGCTTCACCTCTGTGGATACCAGAAACCTGAATTCCTTTCTTGTGACTCCTCGCACTGTTTACACGTGTAATTCAGGAATAAAAGATGAGATGCTTAAGAGACAAACCGCACAAGGCCTCCTTGGTAGCTCGCATTTCATGTACTTGGTGCTTCACTCTCTCTGATGACGTCCGCAGACGCATTTCAACAAAGGAAGATGCTGATGCAAATTACACAATGGGAAGCGGGAGATCAGACTGAGTGGGAGGAGGATCATTTGACCCGCAACTGACTAAATATCAAGGCCCATAACGATAGTGAGTATGTTCACAGCCTGCCACTCATCGTCCTGATCGCTTGCATCAGTTCTTACACCACTCTGAAGCAGAGGGGCGGAAAATCTGTGGTGCACCCTTTTGTGATCTTCTCCCTTCTTCTGGGTGTACCTTAGCGCAAGCAAACGAGCACTTTGTTCTAGCCATCAAGAAGATCTCTCCCACTGACTCGTCCCCAGAAGCACACCTGACATTTAGCCCCGGGCTGTCCCTGCCAACCCTCCCTCTGCCTTCAGAGACGTGGGCATCCCGACTGATTCTCGCCAGCTGAAGCACAGGCAGTTAGAAAATTAACTTTCATGTCTTTGTTTGAATAATTCAACAGCAATAGGGATGTCGGGGTGAGGGAGGGCATGCAAGGAAGTGAAGGAGGAGACTAATCTGGATTAATATTCAGCAATGTGATGGGGGAGAGAAAACACAAAATATTCCATTAATTAATTATTTTTTTTAATAAACACAAGATAAAAGCAGTGCCGATGATGTGGCGTATCGCTGGAAGGATGGAAAGATGTCTCACTGGAGCTTATTTCCCCCTGTGCACACAGTTGGTGTTTGCTGGCTTTGTCATGGCAGTTCCTTTGTCAAAACAAATCAGCGTCGATGAGCATGTAAACAAGAGCGGCTTTAGCCACCGGTTAATCCAGATTCTGACACACGTGTGCATAAACACATTTACACAGAAGCATAAGTACAAACGAACTCCTCTCATTTGACCTCCAACCTCTGAGTTTAAACGGGTTTTCACTTTCAAAAGGGAGGAACAGAGAGACACTCGTAAAGATTTAGGATAAATAATAATAATCCCGACACCGACATGGTTTTGTCATCCCCAAAAGCAGCTAATGAGCACAAACAATTAGTCCAAACTTTCCAGAGAAGGCTGTTTTCTATTATCACCTGACATCAGTGTTTGCACACACGTTTTTCTCTTGAGATAACAAAAGACATCGTTCTGCTCGGTGCGCCGTGTTGCCAAACTGATTAACAAACTTCAGGCATGTAGCTTCAATATTTATACCGTCTACTTTATTTCAAATGAGAAGAGTAACAAATTTGAGGCGGATGCACCCAAAGCAGCTGATGACAGGCAGCATTAATTGACTGTTGACATATCTGAATGGGAGCAGAGTCAGCCAAGGGTGGTGGTGGTGGTGGGGGGTGATAAATGAAGGGTTTCCTTACTTTTAGAGCACTGTTTCTGCCTGTGTTCGTGTGCAGCTTTTTATGCTTCCTTCAAAAGGCTGGAATGCAGATGGCAGAGCCATCTGTGTAGAATCAAAACCGTGCATTCAGACCTGAAGATCCCTGTTAAATGGCATGCAAATACATGGGAGGGGCCGGAGGAGGAGCGGAGGATGTAAAGCAACTCGTGTTCAAAACAAACTGATTAACTTTGCGCTTGAAGATTTTCTCCCAAACAAATACAGAATCACTTCAAACAACACCCAAAACACTGTAAACACTGTAAGGCAGAAAAGAAAACGCAAAAGTTATTCTGAAAACTAAAGGAAAAGGAGATTAAAGCGTTTTGTGAATGGAACCTCTAATTAAGACTAATCAGCGCACGTTGCAAAGAGTCACAGCAGCATCTAAACTGAATTTAAAACACTGAAAAAGTGGGAATATTAATTAATTTATCTGATTGCAAGGGCATCAGTTCACCCACTGCCGTAATTACCATTATAACCTGCTCTCTCTTCCCCAAAAGGCTCGTCACAATAGCTTTTCTCAAAGATTTGCGGGGAAGAACCCCTCCCCGCTCCACGTGCTACCTGTGATCCGGAGACAGCGAGGCCAGCCTGCTGAATTCCTCTCACACAGCAAGGCCTTGGTTGTGCACAGGAATCCACATAATTGTTCAAGCGCCAGTTTGTGATATGTTCTATTTGTGAACAAACAGTTGGATCCCAGCCTTGGTTTCAAGGATTTAAAGAAAATATAAAAAAGCTCACACTGTACACACAGCTTTGTGCACAGCCATTCATGCACATTTGAGCTGGTGTGCAGGAACATTTCGTACACTGAGTCTGTCATGTGTAACCGTAAGTGTTCAGTACTGTAAACACATGACGAAAAGGAGGGGTGCGTTTTCTTGTGCACATTTGTGATTTCAGTGTCCACGACTGTTCGCATGTGCACAAGGCTACCCGCAAAATGCCACCAACTGCACCAAACACACACCTGAAAGGAATCATTGTTTCCTAAGGTGCTGTTCTGAAAATAAAAGCCCACTGCAGCACAATTACACTCACAGTGTCAGCAAATGTTCACTTAGCCAGGAGAGATTAAAAACTGAAACTTATTAAAGGAACTTTCACTTTAAATTGTACAATCTTGCAAACATAAACAAATTATAAATGTGCAATAACAAACTTCTATATTTAAATGATGTACATGAGCAGACGGCATGAAAAATACAACAAATTCACTGCTTGAGCAACAGGCAGTTTTACAACTGCTTGCCCCTTTTAAGTCCCGTTACAAGTCTGTTTGTTTTTTGTTTGTCTTGTTTACTCTCTTCTTTGACAGATCTCTAAATGCAAGATTGCGTCATTTATTCAGCATGAAAAGAGAATAAAACAAGTTACTCATACGAATGCAAAATCTGTTTAAAACAGAAATATAGCTAAATACCTTAAGCTGTGTTTTGATCTCTAAACTTAACCAAACGTAATTTCAAGACACTAAAATGGCACTTCTTGAACTGACTTGATGATCAATGTTCTGAGATGCAGCAGCAGCTGCGATGCCAAACTGTGTGTGTGTGTGTGTGTGTGTGTGTGTGTGTGTGTGTGTGTGTGTGTGTGTGTGTGTGTGTGTGTGTGTGTGTGTGTGAAACTGATCCCTCTTTAATAAGATACAAGCAAGCCCATCCTTTTCATTAGGTGAATATGTAAAGAGTTGTATGAATATGTAAATATGAATATGATAATCCACAATGCTGTGAGCTCCACATTTACATGGGAACATGTGTTAGCCCCGCAAGCCTGGTTAGACAGGTGAGGGGAGAGGGCAAGTGTCATCTAACGTGTGTGGACACACACATACACACACACACACACACACACACACACACACACACACACACACACACACACACACACACACACACACACACACACACACACACACACCTATTTCCCATAATAAAATTAAACTTGTGGAAAAGTTCTGATAAATAAGAGACAATCATGCTATAATAAACACATGTTAGGGTTTGTCATCCATTCCAGCTCTCAGAAGACTTGCAGTTCTCATGAGTTAAATTATTAATCCTCCTCCTGCACTATCATTTGAAATACATGCTGCCTCTGCACTGATTCCACTCCCAGTGACACATGGAACATAATCCACAGTCCCCGAACAAGCAAGTGCAACTAACAACTGTCTGAAAGTGAGAATTAAAGATAGAAATCTCATTAATAGATCGCTTTTCTGGGTTTTATGTAAATAAACTAATGAAACAAGCAGGTGTAAAGGCCTAAATGCTGATATGCAATATTAAAGCATCATATGCTGGTTCAAAGGTCAGGCTGCCTGCTGTTCAGAAAACCACATGGCACCCTTAATTTAGAATTCACTCCTCCGTATCACCGATATCCTGTCCAGACGAATGATGTGAATTCAGAGTGAAATCAAACTGCTCCTCGCACCAGATGAGTCGCACTCGAGGAAGCTTCAGTGCATAAGCGACACACGTGTCTAGAAAGCATCATCAATTTGGATATGATACGAAAAATATACAAAGAGTCTCCAAACAAAAGGTGTTTCTGTTGGGAGGTGCGGTGGAGCAGCACAGCCTCTCAGGACTTGACATTGTTTTAGGGATTACAACCGCATCTCCGCAGGGATCCGGCTGCTCCAAACTGTGTTTGGTGCGTAAAAGCAGAACATCTGATGATGAGATGACACGATCTAAAGAGCTGTGACTCAAGCATATGTTCCTGTTACTATGTCTCACAAGTGAATGACAAAAATTAGCAGTGTGACCCTTTTGGTGAACCAAAAACATCCCCAAAGTGTTTCATGAGCAGGACCATCACCAGCTTGGATGATTCCTGCCCAATATATTTCCATAAGATCAATAGTATTTATTTCCCTTTCTCTGTAATCGCGTCATCCTTTGCATAAAAACAGCTCAATCTGTAAAAGTTTAGCACCGCTGCAGGATGGGACAAAAGTTTTCCTCCTCATCGCCTTGGAGTGATTGCGCCCCGGCTTTTACGCACCAAAACGCACAGCAAGCAGCAAAAGTCAACAGCTCAAACACACTGAAATCACACCAGCATCCCGCAGCTGCATCTCTTGAAAGTTTCGCGTGCAGGGGAACGAGCATGCTTCGCCTAGAATTTGATTCTTCTTCTCAACTTTAGAAGTTATCGGAGAAATCAAACACAGCTGCTCTCTTTTTAAAAGACTTAGCAAGAGGTGTGCTAAGCTGTGCGCGCACATAAATACATTCTGTGCAGAAACCACAATTCGGAGACGTGTTCGCTCAAAGGGAAAAAGTTTAAGAGACGCGCCTGTGTGGTGGTCGGATGGGAAACGGCACCGAGGAGGAGCGCGCGCCGGAGCGCACTCCTTTTAAATTACAGAACCTAGTTTAGAAAGTTGTGCTCCCCTCCTCTGCCCCGCTCGCCCCGCATGATAAGCAGGTAAACTCTCCCAGAAAAAGGCAGGATTCACTTACTTTTCTCTCGCTTGGCTATCGGAAGGGACGACAGCTCCTTTACCTTTGGCGTACATGCTGAATTCTGTTTTAAGACTTTTGCCCCACTCAACACCTGTCAAAGAAAGCAGCCAGGAAAACGCTCCATCTCCATAGCTACCCCTTTAGTGTTTTTCCTCCCCCCTTCTCCTCCCCCTCCTCCTCCTCATCCTCCACCCTCCTCCTTCTCTCTCCGCTCCCTCCCTCCCTCCCCCCCCCCCCCTCTCTCTCTCTCTCTCTCTCTCTCTCTCTCTCTCTCTCTCTCTCTCTCTCTCTCTCTCTTTACATCTCCAACATTGGCCACAAATCAGGCACAGTTTCTACTGGGGGAACTTGAAACCGTCCTCTGTTGAGTTTTTTTCCCTTCTCTGTCGCTGTTCCACTGGCCTGCTCTTTCTCCCTCTGTTGTGCACGCGGTGGGGGCTTCTTAAAGGGAAACACGCACCTCTTGTTTGTGGAGCCCTGGAACATGAGGGAGGATAGGGAAAGGAATGCTGGGTACTTTCTCTGTTTTTGGGCCAAGTCTTTTCAGGGCCCCAGCAGCAACTGTATATTTTGTTCTTTAATTATTTTTTCTTCATAAACATACCAGAACGTTAACTTCACCTTGATTTCAGGGTGCAGTTAGAAAAATGACTATACTCATGCGTGGAATTATTGATTTCCAATATTTAGCATAACTGTTTTGACGTGATGTTTAAAAGGAATAAATTTTATGCAGTTGGTTTTTATGGATTATTTAAGAGCACTCATAGACATCAGTTTGAGTGATATTAGTATGGAGAGTTTGAATTTCTGTTTTTGTCATGGGGGTTGCAGCTCCAGCAGAGAGACCCAAACCATCCTCTTCCCAACAATCAATCAATCAAAGCTTTATTTATAGAGCGCCTTCCGCAACCCTGTCAGGAAGCCCAAAGCGCTGAACATGGTTCAGTTGTAGGTAAATATATTGAATAAATCAACAATAAAAGCAATTCAAATTACAAAATACAAATTACAAAATAGATGAAACATTCTGGTACAGGACAAATGTGTAAAACAATGGATTGAGTGAACCAATGAAAACTGTGAAATAAATTCAACATGAAAGAGGGCCAAAATCAAACGTGTTCTGGAAACGCCAAGCATTTCCAACAATCTCGATAAACTCCCAACGGTGGGATCCCAACGCATTCCCTGGCCAATGTGGGGATATTATCCATCCAACATGTCGTAGGTCAACCTGGGGGTCTGTTTTCAGTAGAACATGCTAAACCAAACCTCTCCTGTGATAGCCTAGTGAACTAGACCAAATTCTTGCTTTGCAAAGAATGGTCTAGGCATGCTCCATTGGAACCTCAGCAGCTCCTACCAGGACTCTGGCTAGCCAATCACAGCTCTCTAGAGGGGTTTCAAAAACATAAAGAGCTGTGATTGGTCCATAATGGTGGGCCAATCATAGTGCTCTATCTGCTTAGTGAACAAATCACAGAGCTTTATCCGCTTTGTGGGCCAATCAAGGCACTCTATATGCCTGGTGGGTGGGATGATGCAACAGAGTGAAACAAGAGTATGTCACATTCATTGTCCAGTGGAATGCGGAGATCATTTGAAAGACAACGGTTGAACCCGCCCCACAACCGAGAACCGTCAATGGAGCGTTGCCAGACTAAATAATACATTTATTTAGTCTGGCTTGCCAGGCTACTCCTGTGAGGCATCCAGAAGAATTTCTGACCAAATGCTAAAACCACCTCAGCTGGCTTCTCTCAACAAGGAGGAGCAGCGGCTCTACTCTTAGTCTCTCCCAGATGTACGAGTTCTCACCTTCCTCATCTCTAATCCTGGCCACCCCACCAAAGAGAAACATTTCAGCCATTTGTATTTGCAGTCTTGTTCTTTCTTTTAATCCAAAGCTCGTGCCCATAGGGGAGAGTTTGGATGAAGATAACTCGGTAAATTGAGAGCTCTGGTTTCTTGCTTGGCTCCATCTTCACCACATCAGACTCACATTAGCCAAGATGCTAAACCAAGGTGTTTAAAAAAAACATATAAAACTCAGTCTGTGTAACTGAAGAAAAAAAATAGCCTCAAGATTTCACATTAAACCACCAATACGTTTTTCATGGCTTCATTTGTTTTAGGTTTTACTCCTGATTTAATTAATTTTCTGCATTGTACCTCCCATCCAGAAAGTTTTGGGTGATAAAAATGGATATTTTTTAGGTTTTTAAGAAGAATTGACATAGCACATTGTGTAGGCTAACTGTTACATTCTGCACTAAAACAATTGAGTAACTCTAAGTAAATATTCTGCATCGTTTCCTACTTTATCCTGATCTTGTTGCGATTAAACATCTTATGTTAGATGAAACACAGAGCTGAAAGTTTTTAGTGCTGCGTTGCGTTCCGTTACTTGACTTTACATTAGGTTAGGTTATGTTCTGTTCCATTCCGTTATGCTATGTAACGTTACATTACGTTAGGTTAAGTGAAGTTGTGTTACGTTAGGTTACGTTATGTTACGTTACTTGATTTTACATTAGGTTGGGTTAGGTTCCGTTAAATTACGTTGCATATGGTTATGTTAGGTATTGTTAGGTTAGGTTATGTTCTGTTTCATTCCGTTACGTTTTTTTACGTTACATTAGGTTAAGTAGTTATTTTATGTTATGTTACATTAGGTTATGTTAGGTTCTGTTCCATTTCACTGCATTATGCTATGTTGCGTTGCATTGTTATGTTAGGATAAGTTACTTTAGGTTAGGTTAGGTTAAGTTATAGTGGATTCTCTCACCAACTAGTGGTGTAGTGTGTAATTTTAGCCATTTTGTCAGACTCATGTGGATGAAGATATTTTAAACACAGGGAAAAGCATATCTGTTTAAAATATCTGAGGTAGTGTAGACAGAGCTATAGATGTCATGTTCTGTGGTAATCTTTTGACCCAAAACAAGCAGAATCAGAGGCAGAAACAAGGAGGTAAGAAAACAAATTATTAATTATAGAATGGTGAACTCAAAGTGCTGCTCGAACTGATGCAGGAAGGACCAGGATGCTCTAAGGGAGACAAAGAGTCAATATCCGTCAAGGAGAAAAGGATTAAATGAACTGTTAGGTTTAGGCATACTGTCAGGAGGTGGTGGAATGGCATTGGGAGGCTTGGTCTGCGAAGGAGGGTAGATGGGTATCTTGGTGAAAACGAGGTTCGGAGGGTGCTGTGTGGTGAGCTTAAAGAAACCAGGTTGTAGGTGGGTGGTGGAGAGCGGGCAGCCAGGGGTTGGAGCTGCGTGAAGAGGAGCTGATGAGAGGTTCTTGGAAATGGCTTGAGGAGATGGTTCTGAAAGAGCCTGGAAGGGATAAGAGGGAAGTGTTACTCTTGGTCCTAGTCTTAGTGATTGGCTTCACACAAAAAATCCTTAGTCTTAGCTTTAGTCTTAGTCTTAGTCAACAATGTTCAATCTGGCTTGGACTACACAGGTTGAGTAATCATCCGGCAGTGTGTTTTTCTTCTTCTTCTTCTTCTTCTTCTTCTTCTTCTTCTTCATTGAAATTAGGCAGGCTGGAGGTTCACCCCAGACACACACCCCCACCCCCATCATCTACACCCACCACCAAGGGCATCCCACAATCCACAGCAGACTCAGAACCCCCAACACCCCGCAAACATGTCGCCCCCCAAACCTCCTCTGGGGACACGCCAGAAAAACCCAACAAGGCCCCCGCCACTGCTGTCACCTCACGAGCTACATCGGACTTGTTGGACGCTCCATTCTTCACCCTCGACAAGGTCTCAACCAGAAATGCCCAAAACTTCCTTTTATCCCTTACAACCACCACACCCACCCCCACATCCCCACCACCAGTTGACAAAGGCACATTACAAGGCCCGAACGCACCACTATTCCGCATCCCCATATGACGCACCGCCTCAGCATATAACACCTAATGCTCAGTCTGAACCTTCCCCACCTCCACCTCCGCCCTATATGCCACACAGCCCTTACAAGACGCTTGATGGTTCCCACCACAGTTACAATGTCGGAGCGGTAAATCACACGGTCACCCCCGCACCTCCGACAACGCATCGTCACCAGACAGGCACCAGCCACATGACCATATCCCTGACACCTAAAACACCTCAGAGGAGTTTCCTCATATGCCCTCACCGCGAAGAAACTGGACACGAGCAGCGAGCTCCACCTAGTCGAAAGTAATCAGCAGCGGAGTGGACCCACGTGCGTTAAACCCCAGATGCCGAACAGCCACCACCGCTGCCCCACTCATGGAACCAAACACCTCAGAATCAGTGACCTCGTTGGAAAGGCCGTAAACCACATCCTTAATCACACAACGAGACCTCGACTCGGAAATCACCACGTCCACCCCCAGAAACTTCTCAAGCCGCAGCGCTTTGTGGCACTGTCTAGGGTTGTCACGGTAACCGGTATAGCGGTAAACCCCAGTAAAAAAAGTTGACAATAAAAATAACGTCCAGTTTTTAAAAAACTAAATTATCTCGGTGGGTTTACCGTGGCCGCGGTTTAGGCACGGTGACCCTTACCAGCCACCGTCGCTTCTGCTGAAGTTCCCACGCACACGCACTTTTTAGTTTGCAACCAAAACTTTGAAGCTGAAATAATGGCCGAAGGAGGAGACGGCAGCGCCCAGGACATCCAGCAGCCCTCAAAGAAGACTAAATCGGAAGTATGGGCATATTTTGGATTTCTGAAAAATGCTGAGGGACAGTTAATAGAAGACTGCTATCCCGTTTGCAGAACGTGCAGGAAACAAGTGTCTGCAAAAGGCAGCAACACTTCGAATCTAATGGCACATCTGCGTGACCATCACCCACGTCTCTACAGCCAGTGCAAGGTAAGTTAACATGAGCATTTTAGCTTAAATGCATGACGTGAGGACTTTTGGTTGAGGGAGAATGCAACGAGTCACTATATACTGCAGCCGCAGCGCCCTCTGCCAGCATTTAAACCGTGTCGGACACCCTGTTGCTGGATGAAGCATCTTATTTGTTGATGATGAAGAGAAATATACAATTAGTTCCTTGTCATTGATTTGTTTACTTATTCAATGCCATTTATACTTGAACATTTGGATTTGATTACACAGTGTAGTAGTTATTTTAGTAATTTGTTTAAAGTGGCTATTTATTTTAAATACATATTTTTTAAGGTTGACTTGTACAGCGCTCAAGTCAAGTGTGGACTGGAGTTTTAGATTTTCATTTTGATAATGAGGAAAACAAGTATATGAGAAAACAAGTGGTGTTTCTTTGATTTGTTTACATATTGTTTATGTTTTGAATGTTTGGATTTGTATAATTTAAACCTGTACTGACTACTGTAACATGTTCCAGAAAAAGAAGCTATTTGTTCCTTTACTTGTGAAAAGTTGCACTTTTGCTAAGGCTTTGTGTTATTTTAGGTTTAATAAACACTGTTAAACCTTTTCAAAACTATTTCAGTTTGTGTAGAACAGGACTATCAATGCTTTCTGAACATATGCAACACCGTTTAAAAAATACCGCGATAATACCGAAAACCGTGATAATTTTGGTCACAATAACCGTGAGGTTAAATTTTCATACCGTGACAACCCTACGTCACACCACCACCAACAGCCCACTGAACACCATGGTAGCGTCTAGCACATCCCCTACCACGACACTCAGCTCCCTGGACACAGCCAATGGGTTAGAGGTAGCAAAACGCGCATCTCCTACTGCCCTGATTCGCATCACAAAGCCACCCTCCTCCAGCCTCTGTTGATTTAGCTGCGCATCCCAGTCACAATCCGATGCGTCACTGCCGCTCCCACGGTCCCTCTTTGCCGCCCCCACCAACTGAACCAGCGCTCCAGCCCTACTCGTCCTTATCTTCCCCATTGTCCACAACAACCAAGGCTGCTCCGAAGCCAAGCAGGGCCGCTGTCTTACCGAGCCTGTACAGGTCGTTGGTCAACCACCCGAACAACCCTCGAAGTCAGCCCAAACCCCAGCCTGTTGTAACACTCCGAAAAAGTTAGACCAAGCCACGAGCACTGCTGTCACCCAACCGACAACTCCTATCTCAGGAGATTGACTCAACCCCAAGCTCACAGCTCCTTTTGCCACCCGACTTGCCCACTCAGGCTCCTGGCAAGGTTTTGAGGCAGTCAGCTCCTTAAATACCCCATGGAGGATGATTGGTGATGAGCTGCAGCTGACAGCTGCTCCCGCTCTTCAGACACGCCCAAGCTTAAAAACATGGTGAGAGCAAGAAACAGACCATCCCTGCTGGGAGCTTTATGGTCCCGTGGTGGACCGAGGCCTGTGATGTGGCTATTTAGGCTAGGAATAGGGTGTTTCGGTTGCTCAGGGCACATCCTTTGGAGGTCAATGTGCTTGCTTATAAAAAGCTGAGGGCTCAGGCTCACAGGGTAGTGAGAGCTGTGAAGCGGGCTGGTTGGAGGGGTTTTTGTGGTGGGTTGTGGCCCCGGACCAATGTGAGGGTGTTGTGGCGCATGGTCCGTAGGATGTCGGGGGCACAGGTGCTTCCGGGGGTTTCTGTACTGGGCGTTGGGGGTGGACTGGCAATATGGGATGTGGATAAGGCGAACTTGCTGGCCATTCATTTTCAGGGGGTTCATAGTCCAGCGGGTATCTCGGCTGACGACTGTGCTGCCAGGGCTAGGTTGGTGGAGCATTAGGCGGCTGGTATGTGGGAATCTGGGGATATTGCCTGTGACTTGAACCTGTTTTTTTCTATGGATGAGCTGCAGTCAGCTGTTCGGTCAGGGGGCATACTTGCCCTGGGTGGGATGGTCTGGGGTATTAGCTGCTTCAGCATGCAGGTGGTCTCTTCCTGGAGGAGCTTTTGTCCTAGTACAATGATGTGTGGGAATTGGGATGTTTGCCCGCTGAGTGGAGGCACTCTGTTGTTCTTCCGTTTTTGAAGCCGGGTAGGCCCCCTGGTTCCCGGGACTCCTATAGGCCTATAGCTCTGACGCCTGTTGGCTGTAAGACTATGGAGCGCATGGTCACCTCGAGGTTGGTTTACTTCCTGGAGCGTGGTGGCTTTTTGCTCATTGCCAGAGTGGGTTTCGGCTGGGGCGGTCCACGATGGACGCGGTGGCGCCTCTGGATCTGGACGTTAGCTGAGATTTGACGAATAAGGAGGCAGTGTTGGCAGTGTTCCTTGACATCGAAAAGACTTATGATATGCTTTGGAGAGACGAGCTTTTAATTTCTCTGTAGTTGGCTGGGGTTCGTGGGAGAATGTTGCGCTGGATCAGGTGCTTTCTCCGTGATAGGACGATTCAGGTTAGGGTGGGTTCTGTGTTGTTGCTTTCTGTGGGGGTGGAGAATGGGGTTCCTCAGGGGAGTGTGATTAGCCCGGTGCTTTTTAATGTCATGGTCAATGATTTGTTTCACTCCTTGGGCAGTGATATGGGGAGGTCCTTGTTTGCTGACGATGGGGCTATCATCATGGGGCTGAGTTGGTGGCTAACTTATGTGCCTTGCGTTGGGTGAAGGAGCGTGTCCTGGAATGTACTGTTATCTGCTCCGACTCAGCAGCTGCGTTGGAGGCTCTGTCAGGGTCAGGCTCTGGCTCTAGGCCAACCCTGGTGAATTCTGACAGGGTGATGCTGCATGCTCTGCGGGCTCGTGGCTGTGAAGTTTGTTTTGTTTGGGTTTCTGCCCATGTGGGGATGGTGGGCAATGGGAGGGTGGACTCTGTGGCCAAGGCGGTGCTGAGGAGTACTGTTGTGGACCTGGAGGTTGCCATGGGCTCCCCTGAGTATTGTTCAGCGATAGGAAGGGAGGCCATGAGATTGTGGCAGGCATCGTGAGATGGTGGGGTGGTAGGTAGGGGCTTTTATGGGTTACATCGTTTGGTGGGTGGCTGTGGGTCAGTCCTTGATCTTCGGAGGAGAGACTCGGTGGTCCACACTCGGTTGAGGTTGGGGCATTGGGGTCTTCACAGCGGGCTGTTGAGGGCTACGGGTCTGTCAATGTTTTCTCTGCGGACCTTGTTGGGTGTGGAGGACCGGCATAGGGTGTGGGCCCTGATGTGGTTTCTGCATGTGACGGGAGTTTGAGAGGCTGTGACACTCTCTGGCGGTGTGTTTGGGCGGCTGTGGTAGCAATATGCCTCACGGGCATCTAGCTTGCCTCCCTCACTGAAGAAGAAGAAGAAAACAGACCGAGACAATAGATGCCTGAAATCTTTTGTAAAAGGAACCTTCTTCCAAGTGGCACCTGGTTGCCAGACAGACATTTATTCCTGATTCTTTACTGAGATCCTTCTGACTGCTGTCTGCTGCAGGTAAGACACATCCTACTTAAGCGCCTCATGATTTTTATCTTGAGAGGTGCTATAGAAATTATACTTTCTTCTTCTTCTTCTTCTTCTACTACTCCTCTTCTCAACCCCACACCAAAGTACAAATGTAATTTCAATAGTTGCTTCTAATTTATAGAGTACATATAATTTGCAAGGAAAAAAACTTTGTTCTGGCATAATTTAGTGCATTGGTCAAGCTTTCTGAATTTGTAAATGTGTTTTATAAATTTTGCATGACACAAATAAAAGTCCATTGTAAATAAATAATTGCAGCGATCAGCCACACAAACTAATTAGAACTAATCATAAACCACTGACAGTGAAAAAGAAAATTGCAACGCTTTCTTGGAAAACAGATTCCAGATGTTAAAGGGATACTTAGCAATTTTTCATAATTTTAAATTATTTTAGAGAGCCAGTTTGAGTTTAAATTACTCTTTACAGGGTTAATGAAATGTCACTCAGACCACCACCGCCCTCTGTGGCCAGTACACGGCATTTGCAACTTCAGAGTGCTGTCTGTTTAAACTTTAAACAGACACTGTCTTTTTAGAAAAAAGTGAGCTGACATACCTGACGCTGCAGTCTGGTTCCAGCACGTTTCCTGCATATTTTAGATCATGAACACAGCTCATTTGTTTAATTTCGTAATGAATCACTCCTGTAGGCACTAATGAAGGCTGGGAGACATTTCAACTGTTAGATTAAGACGTCAAGGAGACAAACACACAGTAAATATATATGTTTTGCTTTTGGGTTTACTAAACAGACACTAGGGGTGCTAAAATGAGCCAAAACTGTCTAGTCAGAGCTCACAAACTGCAGTTTTGAGCCTGATCCCACAGCTTTATTCTAAATATCTAAAAATAACCATGCAAAGATGATGAAACCACATTTTCAGATTATATGGTTGTAACAAACAAAGAGAAGGATGGCATTTCTGTGGGATTAATTGACACATAACCAGCTTTTAAATCCTATTAAGACACACTATTAACCAAAAATGCTTAGTTCAGTATGAGACATAATCTAATGTCCATGTGTCTACATGAAATCCAAGAGGGAAATGCACACATTTACATCATGCATCTCTTAGTCCTGGATCCTATAGGTGGACCAGAGTGACGCTGGTCCTGTTGGTAAGATCCAAGTTTAGTAACATCAACAACCAAATACTACAGATCCTTTCCTAAACAAACGTTTGAAGAAGTTTGGATTTAGTCACCAGACTGAACCAGCACTTAAATTATTCTTTTAAATTTTTAGTACAGTTTTATAAATGTACTTTTTATATCTTGAATTATTAAAAATGTGATTTCAGCATAAAACCTGACACATTCTTTAAAGAAAAGCATCAAACATCTTTCACTGAGGACTGAGCTGAGTTGAGCTGATGTTTCTGTTGGTTTATTTTCAGAACCACCTGAGGTGTTCTTTCCAAGAATCTGGTTATACAAAAAATAAGAATAGCAGCTGTGGTTGAAATTATTGTCACACTTAAACATTTGCTACAAAAGGACAATTCAGCTACCGGCAAGGAGAACTGTCTTGTGGTTGTGACGCCAGGAATTTCGATTGGGAACTCTGGGGCTGTGTTCACCATATTTTTAAATGATTTGAATGTATGCATGTTGAAGGTTACAAGTCTAGACTACTGCCTATGCGTATCTACATGTACCTTTGCTATTAATTTTCTTCAAATTATTCTCTTAAGTGGTGCTGCAAGTGAATTTCCCCACTGTGGGATCAATAAATTCTATTCTATTCTATTCTATTCTATACCTAAATTCTGTTCCTGCATATAAAGTAAGTGTACAGTTTTGATTAAATGTTGATCAAAAAAAACTTGAGTCACATTTAACACTGGATCCCTTTAGTTACGGTAGGTGACATTGATCACACTATATAAAATCTTTAGACAAACAAAACAAAGACTCTTTTTATGTCCAAAAAAATGTTGTGCTTTAACATTCTTACAAAGTAGACATGCAGGCGAAACTCAAGAAGTAAAAATATTCAGCAAAATATAATTTATTTCAGTGATTCAACATAGAGAGAATTCTAGTTATGCTGCTATGGGCTTAGACTCCTGGAGGATATACTGACCCCTTTCCACACTCTACTTTCTTCTACAATCTGCTCTTTAATTGCATTATTTCCTGCTATTTCAGCTGTTAACTATATTTTTTTTCTAAGTGGTTTGTGACGGCCCAAGCTTGGCTTGGCTAAGCAGCCCACCAGGACAGTGCCAGAAAGCCAGATAAACCAGTGCACCCCTGTATGTTGTGTGTGTGTGTGTGGGTGGATGTTGGTGTCTGCGTGTGTCTGCTCTGTCTTCTCGAACTCCAGTGAGTCATGGCGGATGGCTGCTTATACTGAGCCAGGATCCTCTGGAGTTTTGCTAATGCCGAAATTAGTTTTCTCTGCAGGGTGGCTGGGCCCTCCCTTAGAGATACTGTAGGGTGAGAAGCTTGGTCATCAAGGACGGGTTCAGAGTACATCGACTGTTCCTCCACATCAAGAGGCGCCAGTTTAGGTGGCTTTGGCATCTAGTTAGGATGCCTCCTGGACACCTCCCTGGCAAGGTTTTCCGGGCACGTCCAACGGGGACAAGACCTAAAGGAAGAACCAGGACACGCTGGAGGGACTATGTCTCTCAGCTGGCCAGGGAACGTCTTTGGATTCCCCCGGAGAAGCTGGCCCAAGTGGCTGGGGAGAGGGAGGTCTGGGTCTCTCTGCTTAGGCTGCTGCCCCTGTGAAGCGACTCCAGATAAGTGGAGGAAAAGGGATGAATTGATGGATGGAGCATATCTCAGATATTTATTTCTCTTATTAAAAGATATTCTAAGTTTGTCGAGTTTCACCTGTAAATTCAAAACTGTTTGGTCCAAACAGCAGGTGGGCTTTGGTTGCTGCAGTAAAGCCAGACGAAGGGCTGTAATGAGAGCCAGTGGTGTGATTTTTACTCACTGGTCACTTATTACTCATGCTCCGTGAAGCTGTTAACACGTTGTTGAGACGTTGATCTTGTCTGTACAAGTCATTAGACTCAGGGAAACACCTTCTTATAAACACTGTTGTTCCCTGCTGGAAGTTCAAGGTGCAGAAACCTGAAACAGGTGGAAAATGTTCAATGTTTTCTAGGGATTGGTGAAATTATGGCAACACTATACGTATCATGTTACAGGGAAGACAATACATTGTGATAAATTCAGCCAGATGACCTGAGCAATTTTTTTAGACTGAATTTATTGTTGTAAAATTCAATAAACAGTCCAAACTGATACACCACATGTTCAACATGAGGTATCTGGACCATAATAGAGGGATTTACACTTCAGTGATGGAAACAAAAGCCAGTGCTCACTGCCGCCAACCAGGGGTCGGTGCTTGTATCGCACCAAAGAAAAGAAAATACACAAACGGTGGCATGTAAATTCTTCCAAGAATTAGATACATGGATTTTGAGTATCGATATAAAATCGCTGTGAAAAAATATCACAATTATATTGCCATATTGATATTTTCTTACATCCCTAACAAAGATGGCAACAGCTCATTTGAAACAGCTTTGGTATCAACTTAGAACTATTTAGATGATGCTTTTCTTTGAGTAAAGAGCAGACAGAGGTATTTGAGTCCTTTATTTCGAAAAATAATGTATTTGTGTCTCCTTTGACAGGGTATGGTGGACTGTCATCCATAGCGGTGAGTACATCATGTTGTTTGTTGTCCAATAGCATGTGGAGACAGTTTGAAAGACACATGCAGATTCCACCCCGTCCCCATGATTGAGATCTCCCTATGGGGTTGTGGCCAGACTATATGTCCACTTATATAGGATGGCTTACCAGGCTATGAACTGAGAAAGAGCTCAAAACAATGTTGATACACTTTATTAAAGCTTAAAACTCCTGAACCTACATTTTACCGCAACACAGTTTGATTTGTTTTATGCTAGCTGACTGATTTACTAAAACTATTTTACCCAGTCTGTACTTTTTAAAGATCTTTTAAATTCAGCCAATAACTGACGTTTGTTTATGTAGATCTGAACTCAAAATGAGAAGCCTTTACAGCAAAACAAAAAACTCCATCTGTTTTGGCAGAAACCAGCAGCCGAAGCTTTCATTCCCTCTTTCCGTCATTTTCCTATGATGTTCCTTTTAGCTCACACCAGTAAAATACTCATAGAGCCTGGAGCCACCGAGCCATTACTGGTCACGTTCTGTACCGTGAAAGCATGTTAAACTCTTGCCGGTCTTCTTCCGTCTGCTGACTGAACACCTGCGGTTCGTGTTATGCAACATCGTCGACAATTTGAGCCCACAGAAGACATTCGGGCATCCAGCACCCCCGTGAGCTTCCCTCTGCCTTGACGGAGAAGGAAAAACACAAGAAGTTGCAGTCCAGAGCAGTGGAGGAATTCCCCATGTCCTGCCTCCAAGAGGCCAAATTATAATTGATCACAGATTGAATAATCCAATGCCAAACAAATGGAAGCCTTTTCACCACCTGCCTCCAGAGGCGTCCCCACACACGTGTGTGTGTGTGTGCGTGCGTGTGCGTGCGTGCGTGTATGAGGTGGAGGGCCCTATCTACATAACTCAAACAACCAAACACAAAGCAGCAGTGAACCCTCCGCCCTGCGATCCTTCTCTGCTTCTTCACCTCATCTCCACACACCTCCACACATTTGACAGGATTAGTTTCACTCTTAAACGTGCACAAAACTCAGACGGGTTTTAATCAAACGTGTCTTGTTCTTGTTTATTGTCAATTATTTGCTCAACAGGTCGGAGGATGTGTGTGTCTGTGTGTGTTTGTAACTGGAAGATGAGTGAAACAAGTAACAAAGTGGCTAGATGTGGTTTATTTCCCTGTACTAGTGTGAAATAAAAAAAATGCATCCAGCCTATTATAAGACACACCTTTTAAGAGCTTGTTGTGATCGTTTCACTTTCACAATAAAAGTCCTTAAAATAAATTATCCCAAGACCAAAGAAAACACAGAGGAAGTAGGAAGCTAAAGCAGCAACAGTCTTGATAAACATGCACAGCTGCTGATTGTTCTTGAAGCTGTACGTAGTTCAAGATGCCTTTTGTCCCAAATATGATCCTATCTGTCTGCCTGTCTGCATGCATGCATGCCTTCCTACCAGCTGTTATGGACTGTCTGTTTGCCTTTGTGTCTGTTTGTCTCTTTGGATTTTAATCATTCCACTTGGTCACCAAGTTCTTCTGAACCGTTCCCAAATGGTTCACCCATCTGTGCTGCAGTGGTGAGGAAAGAAATCCCATAATTAGACACAAAGACAGAAATTGAGGGATTTTTGCCTGCGTGCAGCACTTTTACAGATAAGACTTGCAGCGTCATAAACAATAATCTTCATCTGCAAACTTGAAAAAGACAAAACATCCAAAGTGACTTCAAACGTGATTCTGCAACTCAAAAGTTATAATGTATTAAACACATCTGTGTTAAGTTTTGCAAAATTTTGTTTCAACCTGCATGTGGCTTTAGTTCAGATTTACAAGCATCTGAAAGCATTTAGACAGAAAACACCCCTTCGTTAAGAAAAGGCTGCATTTGTGTGGTTTCTCCTCCCTGGTAGTGCGATGAAATATGATTCAGGAGCTGCAGCGTATATTTTTGTGCCTAAAAAGTTAAGATATGATAATACACCACAGATAATTATTAGAGCAGCTTTAAGCCTCTGGAGAAGTGCTCACATTTATTTAAAGGGTCAGCTCAGGGATTTGCTATTAATGTGGAATATTGTTGTGTCAAAGGTGGAGTTATTGTTCATTTATGCTGCGCTAATTACATGGGAGACCTCTGCCGAGAATTAAATACCTAAACAACGAAAATGTGTAAATCTAATCATATTCCTCTTCTTTTTTCACAAAAAATGTCAATAAATATGAAAGGTGTTAAAAGAAATGCAGACATCTGCAGAAATATAAACATACAGAAAAAATGATAAAGTTTTTAGATTAAAATTGTCTATAAAACTAGTTGACTTTCATTACTTAAAGGCTACCGTCCTTGGCTGTCTTGTTTTTTTGTAAAGTCTATCTGATTTTTGCCGTCAGACAGAGTAACCATTAAACCAACATGACTGACTGGAAATGTTTGAGCAAATGTGATTAATGTGAGGAGGTAGAGCTTCTTTCAGCTGCGGGTTTCCTCCTAACAATGAGTCAGATTAAACTTGTGAAGCTTCTGCAGGTTTGCTTGAGTCGAAGAGATGGAACAGACAAAGCTTTTATAAAATGTTCAGTGTCTGAAACTGTATTTATAAAAGATTTTTCATTTGGACATGCTGTCAGCAGACTTTGTGATGAAAGGTTTTTTACAGTCACAGTAAAAAAGAAAGATTTTTTACATATCAGGATAAAAAACTACAATGTTTATAAATGTAATCAATTACACTGATATAAAAACACAAAATGGTTTACCCAGGGTCTTTTTTATTGAACAAAACAAAATCAGAGCTATCTCCACAGAAGAGGACCTGCTGATCAGATGTATTCATCCACCAACCATCAATGCAGGAGTTTTGCCAGTTTGCTGGTCTGGAGCATACAGTTGTGTGTGGGGCAGCAGTAGCTAAGGTGGTAGAGCGGGTTGCCTCATGATCGGAGGATTGATTTCAGCTCCCGCCAGGGATATCCTGCTGTTGTGTCCTTGGGCAAGGCACTTCACCCAACTTGCCTGTGTTAGTGGTGGTCAGAGGGGCCGACGGTGCCAAATGGCAGCCTCACCTCTGTCAGACCTCCCCAGGAGGGCTGTGGCTACAAGTAGCTTACCATCACTAGCAGTGTGTGAATGTGAGAGTGTGTGAAAGCGTCTTTGGGTGTCTAGAAAAGTGCTATATAAGTTCAATGCATTATTATTCTTATTATTATTATTATTATTAACACTTAACCAAGGTTGAACATCAAAAATTACTTTAAAGGTTCCTTATCATGCTATTTTAAATCTATGAGAACGAATGCAGGCACAGTATATGATAACATATTACTGTCTGCACTATTGAGATGCCATTTATCTTAAATACAAGTTATTTTTGTCAGCCTGAATTTATTCCAGGAAACAAAACAGTTCGCTCCAGTGAAACTCTGCCCACACTTGCTCTGGACAAAACATGCGTACATGAGCATCTTAGGCGAGTCACTTGCTCTATAGGCTATGGTAGTCCAGTGGTAAAGGTGTCTGCCTGCCATCTAAGTTTGGCCATGTGCTCATGTGGGTTTGAATTCTGGTGTGTTAGAATTAACCTTTTTAACCAGCTGAAGCAGATTTCCTGTTTTTATACAGGTGCTGGCCAGTAAATTAGAATATCATCAAAAGGTTGAAAATATTTCAGTAATTCCATTCAAAACGTGAAACTTGTACATTATATTCATGCAATGCACACAGACCAATGTATTTCCAATGTTCATTACATTTAAATTTGATATTCATAAGTGACAACTAATGAAAACTCCAAATTTGGTATCTCAAAAAATTAGAATATTCTGAAAAGGCTGAATATAGAAGACACCTGCTGCCACTCTAATCAGCTGATTTACTCAAAACACCTGCAAAGGCCTTTAAAAGGTCCCTCAGTCTTGTTTTGAAGGCACCACAATCATGGGGAAGACTTCTGACTTAACAGCTGTCCAAAAGACAATCATTGACACCTTGCACAAGGAGGGCAAGACACAAAAGGTGATTGCTAAAGAAGCTGGCTGTTCGCAGAGCTCTGTGTCCAAGCACATTAACAGACAGGCGAAGGGACGGAAAAAATGTGGTAGAAAAAAGTGTACAAGCTCTAGGGATAACCGCACCCTGCAGAGAATTGTGACGACAAACCCATTCAAAAATGTGGGGGAGATCCACAAAGAGTGGACTGCAGCTGGAGTCAGCGCTTCAAGAACCACCACGAGGAGACTCATGAAAGACATGGGATTCAGGTGTCGCATTCCGTGTGTCAAGCCACTCTTGAACATGAAACAGCGCAAGAAGCGTCTCGCCTGGGCCAAGGACAAAAAGGACTGGACTGATGCTGAGTGGTCCAAAGTTATGTTTTCTGATGAAAGCAAGTTCTGCATTTCCTTTGGAAATCAAGGACCCAGAGTCTGGAGGAAGAGCGGAGAAGCACAGAATCCACGTTGCATGAGGTCCAGTGTAAAGTTTCCACCGTCAGTGATGGTGTGGGGTGCCATGTCATCTGCCGGTGTTGGCCCACTCTGTTTCCTGAGGTCCAGGGTCAATGCAGCCGTCTACCAGGAAGTTTTAGAGCACTTCATGCTTCCTGCTGCTGACCAACTTTATGGGGATGCAGACTTCACCTTTCAACAGGACTTGGCACCTGCACACAGTGCCAAAACCACCAGCACCTGGTTCAAGGACCATGGTATCCCTGTCCTTGATTGGCCAGCAAACTCGCCTGACCTTAACCCCATAGAAAATCTATGGGGTATTGTGAAGCGGAGGATGCAATACGCTAGACCCAACAATGCAGAGGAGCTGAAGACGACTATCAGAGCAACCTGGGCTCTCATAACACCTGAGCAGTGCCACAGACTGATCGAGTCCATGCCACGCCGCATTACTGCAGTTATTGAGGCAAAAGGAGCCCCGACTAAGTATTGAGTGCTATACATGCACATTCTTTTCATGTTCATTCTTTTCAGTTGGCCAACATTAGAGAAACAAACATTTTTTCATTGGCCTTTAGAATATTCTAATTTTCTGAGATACCAGATTTGATGTTTTCATTGGTTGTCACCTATAAATATCAAAATTAAGCGTAATAAACATCGGAAATACATTGGTCTGTGTGCATTGCATGAATATAATGTACAAGTTTCACGTTTTGAATGGAATTACTGAAATATTTTCAACCTTTTGATGATATTCTAATTTACTGGCCAGCACCTGTATTTTAGTTTTATTGATCATTTTTGCTAAGACTAGGATGTGAACCTGCACATTTACCGCCAGACTACCGAGTCTGTTACGTGGCACTTGTCGCCTGCGCCACATATCTTAAGCAGGCCGGGGGAGGCAGGTTTCAGACCAGAAACTAGCTTCCAGGGTAGGAGGAGGGCCTGATGTTGAGAGCAGGAAGATGGAGTGACATACAATGTATGTATTAGGCCATTTCAGGAATTTCAAAACAATTTGAAATTTGCAACTGAAACAGGAAAATGCATGAATGTAGCCAAAAAATGAGTTTGGTGGAATTTTTCATGAGGAAACAACAATATCACACGCTAAAAGCTCCCAAAAGTGGACTTTCCATGATGAGGCTTCTTTAAAGGAGCAATTGTGGTTGTCCATCAATCTGAGAGGGATTAAATGTTATTTCCAAAATAAATAAATAAATAGAGTTCTTTGTGAAAATTTTTTAGGACAGCTGCAAATTTTCCCTGGAGTGGACATCCCAGCAAATTCACCCAAAGAAGCTGTAAAAAACCCCAAAAGCTGCACCTCAAAGAGGCTTCAGTTAGCAGGTCTGAGGTTAAAGTTCATGACAGCACAGTTAGAAAAATACTAACATACAGGACTTTTTGGGACAAGTTACTAAAGAAAGCTTCTTATTGCTGAAACAAACACAACAGTTTTACTGAAGTTTGCATTATTAGAATAAATTGCAAATCTTCTGGAACAATGTCTTTTGGGCAGATGAGATCAAAGTGGTGATGGTCACCCATAATGTATTGTGCTCCTTTTGGTATTAAAGCAAAAGCATTTTAGCACATACATCTTGTATTACCTGTGAGCACGGTGGTTGAGGGCAGAGGTGGAAAGTAACGAATTACATTTACTCACGTTACTGTAATTGAGTAGCTTTTTTGTATATTTATACTTTTTAAGTCATTTTTAAAAGCTGTACTTTTACTTTTACTTGAGTAAGTTTTTAAAAAAGAATTGTAATTCGCTACATGAATCATATCCGTTACTGAGTAAAAATAAATTATAGGCTTAATAAATCAAAAATATTACGTGTAGCAGCGTCGTAACGGAAAGAGACACCTGCATGAGCGCCACATCTAAACCGTGGGGGTGTGGGGATGTACACTTTTGCTCAAAGACATCAGTTCAGTTCCTCAACTCGCTGTTCACCTCCTCTCTCCCTCCTCTCCTGTGGGTTGGATCCCGCACCTTCGCACACCAGTGTGACGTCATCAGAATTCTGCTCGGTTCGGTAGCCGGACTCGGTTCTGTGTTTGAATTGTGTTTCCCTACCACTTCGCACGGAAGCAGCAAAATAACGTTTAGCGCTCATAACAAGTGGATTCTCAGCGCTTTGCTCATAAAACAGAAGACCTGCAGGCCTCTGTGAGTTAAAACATCCTGATACTGTTTCAGGTGTAAACATTGTGCTCCATCCCTGTGTTTTGTCATGAGCCGGGGTGAGTACTCTTCTCATCTTCTCACGATCTCTGAGTGCTTGGTTTCAGGAGAGGGAGCAACAGCTGTTTCTAATCAGCTGATAAGCGGGCCGGTTTATAAGGAGGAAGGTGGACATGACTCGACGCCGGATGATTGCCACTGACTAGTAGTTTCTAGCCCTCGCTTATCTCTAGCTCTAGTTTCTCTAGTGTGTTTTTCTCTCGTGACTTGGATTGAAACATTTTATGGATTTACTCACCTCAAGTCTGGATTACCATCAGGATTTTTCCCGACGCCATATTGGATTATTCTCTGGTTCGTCTCCTGGTTCACCCTTCTCCAAGTGCCGACCCGATCTCCTCCACCTCTTGCTCCCTCTCCAGAACCACCCCGGTCCGGATCCAATTTCACCATTCACCTCAACCGCTCTACATTCATTCCCTGGACTTACCCCGGCTCACCCCTCCCACACACCCCTCATCTCTCTAAGCCGCAATTCCCCTACCATACTACTACTTCCATACTCACCCCTGTTCCTCTCCCCTCTAGACGCTGCTTCCCGTTTCTGCACCCGGTGGTTTTCCAGTGTGCTCTTAGTTCATCGTTTTGTCAATAAATATTATTATTTTTTCAAACAACCCGACTCTGACTCTGATTCTGCATGTCCTGGGTTAGACTCTTGCCCCACAACATGACATGTTTGAACTCAGAAGATGCTCCTTGATGCCACAGATATGTGATGATTTAGCTTGTTTCTTTATTTTACTCCGGAATAAGAGATTAAATTATTACATGGTTATCACCTGTCATGGTGGAAAGAGAAAAACCATCAGGAACCACAGGTTTTATCACAAGCTGTCTGTCAGTGTGGTTAACCATAGGTTTGAGAGATTCATCTAGAATTAAATCAGCAGAGAGAGTGTCGTTAATTTCAAACCATGATGTGATTTGCGGGGTTACGACCCCCCCTAAGAAAGAAAGAAAAATGAGAATGAACATTGTGACTGAAATCATCGAAATGCATGAGCTCACGTCAGGAAGTGCGTAGCAGAACAACTTCTGACCCAGTTTAACTGTCACCCCAATACCGTCACCTGTACCCTGTCCTGGGCAGTTGTGCTCCAAAGACAGTAATCCTACCACATCAGCCTGGCGTCCGACTAACGCGGATGAGCCGTTCTCGAGCGCGGCAGGACCAGGCAGTTCCGGCAGCCGGTGAACAGTTTCCTTTGTCTGGGTGTGTTCTGGAAGCAGATCATTAGAGAACTTTACATCAGGTGTAACAGTACAATCAAGATTACATCGTGTTTGGCCCATTACTGTCATCATGCAGAGCAAATCCGTTATTTCGTAGTCTGAGCCCAATGTAAACACACCGGTACAGCCTCTTAATTTATTACAAAATTAACGACTGATCGTGGTGTCAGTTTTTACGGCACAGGAGAAATATGTTGCTGAACAGAGAACCGAATGGAACACAAAAACACCACAAGATGGCAGCATAGGCCAGGGAACCGGTTGATGGAGGCCTGAAGCCTGATTTCCTTACCGGACCCAAAAGAAAGAGCAAAACTAAGCAGTTCTGCTGTTTGTTCGGATAAAACTTCGCGTTTTCTTCCGAGGGAAGGCTTAAAATTGTCTGCAGACAGCCTTCATGGTACGGCGACAACGGAAATTGCGCACAATTTCACATGCCGAATTATGCCGAGGGACACATTGTAGTGTCAGGCTAAGTAACTTAGCGGGGCTCATCAGCTGAAATGAGCATTAGCTTAACCAGGTCCTAGAACTGGCGGTCGAATACCACTTCCATGAACAGTGGAGATATTCACCGATTTAGCGATGTAGCTTGGCTACAAGCTCTTCCGCGCCTTGAAATGCAGCGTTGATGTTGTCTTGTCCTCTGAGTTTGGAGTATCCGGATGTTCCCTGGAGGTGGGTTCACTGGGGGTGTCTGGGACTGGGGGGCCGTTGCCCCCCTCTGGAGGTGCTTGGGTTGCCTCGGGGGGTGGACTACTGGCGGTTGTGAGTGGGGCCCCTTGGGGGTCTTGGGGGCGGCCATGAGTCACTGCCTGGCAGCTGCAATGCCCCTGGGCGGGTCTGGGTGGGGGCCTGGGGGCTCGGGGTTTGGGGGTGGCCGGCCCCGTGTGGGGATCTGGGCGGGGCCTTGGGGGTCGGGTCCTGACATGTATGCTGCTGGGAAGAAGGCAGGAACAAGCAGCAGTGCCTGGCCCGGGGTTCAGGGGCCTCAGGTAGACCTTGGCTCCTCTGCCGTTCCATCACAGGGGAGGGGGAGGTCCAGGAGGGGGAGGACCCAACCTTACCTGGATGTCCCATGTCTTATATATTCTGGAAGTTGTGCAAATGCAGGGATGGGCATAGATATTCTGCTGGGGTGGGGCTGGGTTGGTGCCCTCGGACTCCGTAGGGCTCTGTAATGCTGCTGCTTTGGGCCCTGGCAGGATGGGCTGGGGTCTCCATGCCCTGGGTGGCAGTTTGACAACAGAGGTGCCTATTGGGGCCAGTAGGGGAGCTGGCTCCCTGGAGGGCTAAGCCCAACCAGCCATTCCTCCCCATCCCCGCATATTTCTCTCCTCCTGCTCCCTCACATCATCACACAAACATACACATAGGACCTTGGGGGGTGGGCAAGTCAGGGAGTGCGGGTATGGACCCCATTTCCACATTCCTGTGGCAACCTGCCCCCCAATTTTATTTGCACCTTATACACTTCCACTGATGACATTCCACACAAACACACACTTAGGGCCTTGGGAGTGAGCACATTCAACGGCATTTGGCAGGTAGATATCTCAGCCTCCTCCTGGGTGCCGGTGCCCACTTCCAATTTTAAACTGCACTTAGACACTGATGGCTGAGGGTGTAAGTGGGGTGGTGCGGTGGCATCAGCTGGCATAGGCCGGATGATGCCAGCACTGCCCACTCACCACAGCCATGGCATACACCTCATGATCACACAACACTATATTGGAGCAGGCGGAGGGAGACTAGGGGTCTTAGCCACCTCTGTTGTTGCTTGGCTTCCTGGGGCTGGAGGCTAGGAGGGAGATCTGGCCTTCTGGTTGGGGTCTGGAGTGGTAGGTTGCTGTGCTTAGCGTTGGGCAGTGGAGCCTGCTCATCAGCACCCCAGCAGAAAGGGTCAAACTCTGGTTACCGGTGATGGTTGTACCAAATGCGCAGCAGTACCGGGACCAGAGTGAATAGGGTGTGTATGGGGAGCATGAGTGAGTGTCCGGCGTGCATTTTTGTAAGTCTTGGGTTGTATGTGCATGTGTGAGCATGAGGGAGGGAGTGTGTGGCTGTGTTTGTGAATGACTGTATATGTCAGGTGGGGCCTTTGACTCCTTCCCTCTCCTGGAACTTCTCTTGATGATATAGATCTTCGTTCCCCCTCCCCCTGCCACACCTGGTGTGAGGGGTTGTGCCTTGGTCTGCCTGAGTGTTCATGGCAACCGGGTCTGGGGGTTTAAGATTTTGGCATCTGCCTGATAGATCCCGGTGGCTGCCTGGTGGGGTCTGGGTCCCTGGGCTCTGCTGGGTCCCCGGCGGGGGTGGTCGCCCCTGGGTCCCGGGTCACTGGGTCCCGGGCTCGGCCGGCTAGGGGGTGAGAGGCTGCGGGCGGGCCTGTGGGCTTGCTGCTGATGTCTCCCGGGACTCTGCCGGCTGCTGGTTGTGGCCCCCCGGGGCGATCCTCTGTGCCTCTCGAGGGGGGCGGGGGCCTTTCTGGTTGCAGTCTCCTTGGGGTTCCTGTGTTCTGGGGCAGCGCCTGGATCTCTGGGACTTGGAGCTCCCCCCGTCTCCAGCGCATCTTTGGGGGGCGGATCTGTGGTCCCTCACACTCTGTTGGACGCTCCTATAGAGAAACAATACATAAACAAGTGCGTGTACACACACAGGTGCTCACATGGTGCTCTCAAAAGTATGGGCTTGGGCACGTTAAACACAGGTCTTAAGACTATTGTGGGCACTTTATGCACTGTGATTTATTATCATGATTCTTCAGTTAAGCAATGTTGATTATATATTTTTTCATCAAGTTGACGCAGTGACAGCTAGATCTTGTTGTATTGTTGTGTCCCTTTTTTTTGTCCTTTTGCTTTTTTTTTGTTTTTTTTTCTGCAGGTGTAGAAGCAGACTCTTGTTCATTGTTTATTTTTGTGGACCCCCCCCCCCCTCCTCCTCTCCCGCCACCTTTTCTTTTCCTTTCTCTTTCACCTCTGTCTCTGTGTCTGTTCGGAATTACAAAGCATTCAACAACAATAACAATAAAGTTTTAAGTATCAGGCGTGACATTAAAAGCAGACGCTTTGATGCTCCACCTGAGAGTAAATCTGTAAGGCTTGTCACCAGCATTCAGACATCAATTCTGCTTGCTTCACAGCCAGACAGGACACGGTAATAAAAAAAAAAAAAAAGAAGAAATGCAGCGTTAGCTGCTGACTAAGGATTAGCGGGTGTGTCGGTTACTGCTGATCTAACAGATTACCGGAGAACGGGCGTCTGGCGCTCCGTTCAGACATATAAAAATACACAGCTTTCACGGTGCTCAAAAAGGTTTTCCGAGAATTCGGAGATTCAGCTTTACTTCCTGGCGAAAGTTAAAATCTTTAAGCTAAGCGGCTAGCGGTTAGCTCGTTACAGCGAGTTCAGAGCGGAAAGGAAGCTCTCCCTTCTGTTAGAGTTCAGAGACGCGACGTCTCATCACAGCGGACAACATACAGTCAAAGACACAACTCACCCATTCACTCACCGAAGGACGAGAATGCAAAACTCACAGGATCTGTGGAAATGGTGTTTAATTTAGAACAGAAATTTCACCGTAAGATCCTTCCCTGGACGTCTCCAGAGGAACGATTTTAGGGTGGAACAACTTCTGGTTTTTCAAAATAAGACATCAAAGTGAAACACAGAGAACACGATTAATTTTGTCAAAAATTTGCTTGTTGATGGATTAGGACGGATATATCGCAGATATAGAAGTCGGGTCGGCTCGCCAAATATATAGCGTAATGGTTGTTGGCTCTTTTATGAAAGATAAACCATTCTACATAATAATCTGGAATATTAATTTTTACAAATTAATAAACAAATGTTATAGAGATAAGAAGACTCAAAGGTTGTTTTCATCGATAAACTACGATCATATCCGTTTGTCTGTGTTTCAGTTCAATGAAAAGACAAGTTTAAAATTTAAGAGTTTTAATTCTTCAATTTAAACTAACGATTTGAAATGACAATCATAGGAAAAACAATCAACATTGGCAACCTTGTTGGACAATCTTTAACAGTTGATATTTTAAGCTTGCACAAATAGACCTTATAGTTCATTATGATTACCCAAAGCATAATAATCATTCATCTGATTAAAATACATTTATAATGAGCAAAGTGATCAAATGATTATTTAACATTTATAATGAAGAAAGTTTAAGACTGTTTTATTATGACTAGACTGTGGGTTGAAGTCCTTCTTCTGGAGATGCAGGTGTTGGATGTTGTGAATTCTTTCAGACTTGCTGGCGGCTTAGGTCTTAATCTGTGGGTGAAGGTGCTGCGTGCCCTAGCTCTGACCCAGCCGGGCAAATACGACCTTTGGCACAGAAAACCCATACCTCCTCACGTTACAACGGCGTGGTTTCATCAAATCCATGCATCCTATTTCTTGGCTGAAGTAATGGCTCAGGAAAATAACTTCTATTTCATAAATAATGACGTCTTAATAGTGTCTACGATAATGTTTTATCTTATCTTTAGTCTGGGAGGTGTAACTTATCATGATACAAGCCTTTTAAAACATGTTAAAGGATTACAAGAGGAGATAAATGCATGAATTTAAAGTTCATGTTTGGAGTCCAACCTTCACTGTTTGGAGGCTCACACTGGTGAGGAGACACCATTAGTTCTAGTAACACCTGGGCTCCCAAGGCCTGTTCTGATAGGATGGACATTACGGGATCCTTAAGGATTCCAATTGGAGGATTATTTAGGAGGATTGGAATGAACAAACTGATTTCAGTGGTGAAGGGTTAAAGTAGTGAGTGAACCCACTACCAATGATGAACTCCGCTAACTTTAAAAATCAGCTGTTTTAAATAAGCATGAAGGTCAGAGAGGAGCTCTAGGATGGACACGAATAAAGGAACTGTAATGTAGAGGTAAAGTAGGGCAGGGCCAACGTTAGCAGCTGTCATACGGTCCATCTGAAATGTTTGACTGCTTTAGGCTTGTTATATTATGTGACAGGTTAGAGCACAGTCTCATGTTAGAGTTTTGTCATGAAAACATTGAGATACCTCACATACTGATGGCATCAAAAATATTATTTTTTCTCAAAATAAAGAATAATTTTAATCACAATTGAAACTTACCATCCTAGAAAACCCTTGTCCAATCAATGTGCACGTCGTGTTCTCACTGATTGGATAGAAATCCATCCTTCAAGCTGTGCGTGTTTGAGTGAGTGTGTGTGTGCACACACACACGAGCGAATTGTGAACTGGCATTGTGATTTAGCACTACTTAGATGTAGCCATCCTTACGCTGACAAAAATGTAACTAAGTAACTTTTACTTTGAGTACATTTTGTTAACGATACTTTTTACTTTTACTTGAGTAAAAATTTAGGCAAGTACTTTTACTTGTAATTGAGTAAATAATTATCAAAGTATTGGTACTCGTACTTAAGTAGGAAATTTTAGTACTCTTTCCACCTCTGGTAGAGGGCTGATGGTTTAGTCACCTTACTACCAAATGGACAAATCCAACTTGTGTTCATTCACTCGTTCTAGCCAACTTTTAATAGTTTCAGTAAAAAATGCTGTATTTTCTCTGAGCTGCGACATAATGAGAATATGTTGTTTTCAGCCTCACAGCACATGTTGTGAATTAAAACTTTCATGCTGAGAGCAGGAGGTTAGGACCCAAGATGCAGAACACCCAGAACGACATGAGGCACAAGCAGATGTAAAAATAAAAATTCCTTTTATTAGGATAGGGAACAAAAGTAGAATCCAAAAGGGCAGGAAGCCAAGCCAAAAATCTAAACTCGACAAAACCAAAAGCTCACTTTCTGAGCAGATAACTAGAGACCAGATGGGGGAACAAAACAATGCTGACACAGACAATGGACCAACAAACACTGAGGGACAAGACAGGGTTTTTAAACACAGAGGGAAGCAATCAGGGGAACAGGTGACAGGTGTGAGGAGTGAGGTCTAGAGGGAGACAGGTGCCATTATTAAACTAAATGGGGAAAGAACTAAGCGGAGGGGAAGATAAACCATAACCTATAAAACACTAAGGCCCTGTCCACACGTAGCCGGGGATCTGCCAAAACGTAGATATTTTTCTACGTTTTGGCCTGTCATCCACACGAAAACGCAGTTTTTTCACACGAAAACTGATCTTTTTAAAAACTCCGGCCAAAGTGAAGATCTGCGTTTTCTCCGTTTTGTGTGTCTGCGTGTGGACAGACAAAACCGGAGTTTTAAGGTCCGCAACGTCACTTTCCGTGACAAAAAAATGCTGACATCACGTGTGCGACCTGTGTTTACACTAGCCGACAGCATGGATGCCCTCAGAGCTGCGCTTGCTTTATCAATTGTCCAAGCGCTTTTTGCTCGTTTGTTTTTGAAAGCAGAATTACTGCTCCTTGCGGAAGACCACAGACGAAGGACGAGGTTAAGAACGGGGGAAGTACTGCCGCCTACAGGTCTGGCATGTCCTTAACAACGTATTTATCCGGGTACGTGTGGACAGAGTTTATTTTAAAACGAGGTGGTGTGGATGCAAGTTTTTGGAGGGGCGGATATTCCTTTTAAAAAAAAACGGCTGCGTGTGGACTAGGCCTAAATAACTAAACCCAAAGACTAAGGGCAAAGATAAACAACTAATGACTAGAGGGGCGAGGAGGACTATTACAAACAAATAGGAACTACACAGGAGTGACTGGGAGGAAACATGAGGGAAGCCTAGAGGGAGTTGGAGAACACAAGGAGACACATGAGGAGAACCTGGAGAGGGCTGGGGAAGTAAAAGGACACACAGAGCACTAGGGGACACATGAGGGAAATGCAGAGGAACAACAGGAGGGGGCTGGGGACCAAACGGACACAGAACGTGACAACAACGACAACATTTTAACTGGTCCCATTGGTGCTGCCAAACCCTGATATGAGTTGTTTTTGATTTTGAGAAGAGCACAGATGTTGAGTTGCTCTGGAACCCATTTTCCTGGCTGAGAGTTGGTTCTTTGGATGTCATGAAGCAAAACGAGCTTGTCTGAGATTAGCTTCTGACTCCCAGCAAACACTGGAACAGCATCACTCACAGAGAGCCGTGTGTCGTCATCTCTCAGTGTTACCGTCGGTCAGACGGCATCATCCCTGTGCCTTTAAGAAGAAGATGAGGAGGAGGAGGGGTGGGAGTGCCTGAGGAAAAGCGCAGTGAGAGGGTAGGGGGTAATGTTCTCATATGTTTTCTTTCTGTGGGAAGTGGCACGGCTCTTCCATAATTTGAGCACACACACACACACACACACACACACACAAACACACAAGCATTAACACACGGGCAACACTTCTTTTTTTTTCTTTACCTGTGAGTGAGCGTCCTATCATCTCACAGCCAGGGAGGACAAAATCATGCTGATGAACATGTTCCCATCACGCGCTACAGGAAGAGAATGTGGAGACAGTGAAGGCAACCCTGGGGGGAGACGGATGGAAGAAAAACTGGCACAGAATCTCAGATTGGGAATATAAGAAGCTGAACATCACAAAGAAACTCTTGAAAGAACACTGTGACATCCTGCAGATTCACCACTGCAGTGAAAATTGTGGTTTCACTTCCACCAGTGGAGGTCCTCCATCTATTCCATTGATGCAAAGCGAGCAAACACAGTGAACGTCACCATCGATTCACCCTCATTACAACTGAGTGATAGCTGAGGAAGGACTGCTCTGTTTTTCCAGTGCAGCTTCCTTTGACGTTGTTTAGATGGGAACCGCTAACAACTAGGCCCAACCCAAAAAAACCACACTGAAATATGTGGTTACATTCTGGCCTGGACACTCTCTCTTTCCACCATCCATTATCCACCATGCTCCACCCTGCCATCACCTCTTTCCCTTTATACCGCCACAATACGCTGGTTTTCTCTTCCTCAGATGGAGAGGTAAATTGCGACGACAGTGAAGAGGACGGGGAAGGGACGCAGTCACCAGAGTGGGTGACAAGTGAGAGCGGCAGCTAGCTATTTATGTAACGGGCATTGTAGCTTCCTGATCTCCCTAAACTAGCATCGGTGGGCACGGTGAAGTGGAAAAGGATCTGCGCTGCAGTGACAGAGACACTCGCGCCTCCTGCGACTGGCAGGCAGGCGGGGAAATCGCATCATTAGTGTGAAGACAAAAACACACCGAGGTTTAACTTAAACAAGGCCGTGCCCAATCACTCGTCCTCCTCCTCATCCTCTGCTCCTGCTTCTTCCCCTTTCTTCACTTTCCACCCCCACTCCAGCCCCCCCCCCCCTTCTCTCTCACTCCACTGTTAATTCCCTGCTCCAACACACGCTCATGCCCACAATGTAGTGCACGCTGTGCGTCACAGTTTGTGTCTGCTGCCCGTCTCCCACACGCCGCTGGCAGCCAAGCGCAGAGCCGTGTGACCTCTCGCTGCCCTCGGGGGCTTTGTGTGTGAGCATATATGTTTGCATGTTGGAAAAGGGGGAGTTTAAGCAGACGAGTAATGGGGGGGGTTGTCAAGGGGGGATTGACAGCTGTCTGCTCCTCAGTGCCCTAACCGGTGCTGTGATGAGCCTCATTCCCTCCCACTGCCTTTAACAGGAAACACACTTTAATTAAGAGTCATAATTGTGGTTATTATTATTATTTTTTATTTCAAATTTCAAAACTAAATTTCACAAATCTTTATAATGAATTATTAATAATAATTTAATATGAAGAAATCCGGGGGTAAGTTGTCTTTGTCATGTCCCTGCTTTGACAGGGTCACAGCGGGGACAGAAGCTGACACGGTAGCTGGAGGTGTGTGAGAGAGCAGTGGTGGGCGGGCGGACTGGATCCTGTCGGAGAAGATGCGGGGGTGGTGCCGATATAAATAATACCACACAACAAGTAAGTAAACAGCCATCCTTAACACCTACACCAGCTGACTGGAAAATGCATCCAGTGGGAGAGAGCGGATGCTGAGACAGACTCAAGTTTCCCCCCCAAAATTTTTAGGCTTCTAAAATAGCCGAGGTGGAATGGTGAATCTGTCAGGAGATGGTTCTTTTCACCTCCACTTTATTTGTGCGCTTAACATCTCGATATGTAAACCCAGGGGAGATTGCAGGTCTCCAGCATGAACCTTGGTCCTTCTTTGAACTGCACGGAAAAATAAATCCAAAAGTTTAAACGCTGGTGACATAGAGAAGCCTGTGTCTCCTTTGTGCCACAGTCAAAAGTAAAAACCATCTAACTGAACCAACGCAGTGGGATGCCGAGGGAATGCCACTGCAGGCTGCACACTCAGACAGAGCCTCGGCAACATGATCACCAGGGGATTTTGTTTTTGGTTAGATGAGAGAAGCATCCTGGTGAGTGTGTGCATGTGTGTGTGTGCATTTGTTTCAGGAGCATAGCATCATTCCTCTCTCTGCCTATCTCTCCAGACTGAGTTACAGTGACAAAAACTAGAAATGTTTTTTTAAGATGTGGTTCAGATTCGTGTTCGACTGGATTTGTGTGTCTCTGCTCAGATCACACAGAAAAAGGGGGAATAAAATAACTTGATATGACCTACATATTCATGTGGTTTCTAATTAGCATACACCCTTATTACAAACACACACGTACACGCACACACACACACACACACACACACACACACACACACACACACACACACACACACACACACACACACACACACACACACACACACACACGGCATGACAGCAGTGACCTGTGTCAGAGACAGCCAAAAAGAAGGCTATTTACATTATTTGTGTCGCGTCCTTTGTTTGCATTTAATCGTCTCTGCAGCAGACCAGATGGTGTGCTCCTCACACACACACGCATACACACACGTGCATGTTAGATGGACATAAATAAAGTGTGATCAACCCTGTGGCCCACAGTTTACTTGATGCAGATTGCACGACAAACAATTTACACGATGAAGCTGGTTCTGTAAAAAACAGAGGCTGTTAGCAACATTTGCTTAAGAGCCATACTTTTATGGGGTTCAGTCTGTGATCAGACATGCTTCCCGTCTCTGTATTGTTCATTTCAGTGGGTGATATCACACACAGACAGGTTTTAGTCATGGGTAGCAGTAGCTCAGGAGGTAGAGCGAGTTGTCCAGCAATAGGAAGGTTGTAGGTTTGAACCCTGCTCCTGCCATAGAATGCTGCTGGTGTGTCCTTGGGGAAGTCACTTAACTCGCCTTGCTTGTTGGTGGTGGTCGGAGGGACCGGTGGCGCCAGTGCTCTGTCAGTGCACCTCAGGGCAGCTGCAGCTACAGTGTAGCTCATCATCACCAGCATGTGAACGTGTGTGTGCATGGGTGGATGACTGATTGTGCTGTGAAGCAACTTGGGAGGTTGTAGAACCCTAAAACCGGGCGGACGCTGTACGACTTTTTCGCTTTTTTTGAGACAAATTTCCCCTCGTGTGAGAATCTACAAGATTGAGGCGAGTTTTGCGCTGAGCATTGTGTACAGGGAGTTACGATAGGCGATTAACACCACGTGACCAGCTACCAATCAGCAATAATAAGCTAGCACATGTTTCTGGCATTTTGATATTTTGCTCGTTCCTCGTGAGGGTATCGCACTGTTGAAGTGGTGCTGCGAGCAGCTAGCCTAGTGAACTAGACCAAATTCTTGCTTTGCAAAGTTTGGTCTAGGCATACTCCATTGGAACCTCAGCAGCTCCTACCAGGACTCTGGCTAGCCAGTCATAGCTCTCTAGAGGGGTTTCAAACACATAAAGAGCTGTGATTGGTCCATAATGGTGGGCCAATCATAGTGCTCTATCTGCTTAGTGAACAAATCACAGAGCTTTATCCACTTTGTGGGCCAATCAGGGCACTCTATATGCCTGGTGGGTGGGATGATGCAACAGAGTGAAACAAGAGTATGTCACATTCATTGTCCAGTGGAATGCGGAGATCATTTGAAAGACAACATTAGAACCCGCCCCACCACCGAGAGCCGTCAATGGAGCGTGGCCAGACTAAATAATACATTTATTTAGTCTGGCTTGCCAGGCTAGCGAGCAGCTGCAACCCAAAAAATACCAGAACCGCTCACGGCGCTTGTGCAAATGTGTCAACACGGCTCGCCAGCTATTTCCCTATGAACTCATGTCAGTTGTTTTTTTAATACAATTTTTTTTTGCAAACAATGACAAGGATTGTCAAGAAAGTGTGTTTATGTCAATTTAAACTGATAAAACATTGGCTTACTTTCTTTCTTTCATCTTCTTCATCCAATCACAATAAATCCCTGTGTATCCTCCTACAGCACTCCCAAAGGACAACAGACATCAATAACAACACAATAAAAGTCCGGCGTGTTGTTTAAAAACTGCTATTTTTAGCATATTGTAGGTCCGACGTGAGATGTACAGAGTCAGGTCGCAACAGAAAACTGGGTCGTACAATGTGAGAACATGACTCGTGAGATTAGCTCTAACTCGACACACCAGTGCATACAACAATGTTGCGTTTTGTTTTTTCAAACACCTGATTTTCACAGAGGTTTCTGCCTCACGAGACGCTGAGGTGAACATCTGACTGGTTTGATATTTTCCGCCTCACGGGGGGTAGCAACTCATCGTGTCCGCACTACGTGATCAGCCGGATGCGTAAGCGGTGCGTAATGTAATCGGCATCTTAGGTGTGTTCTTGCTGTGTCTTTCTAAATCCATTCTTTCGTTCTTTTTTAAACACAGAAACAGTTTTGTTTACCTGTTAGTAGCTACAGTTTCGCCGACGGCTGCCGGCTTCTTCAGGCTGACGCTGATGGTGGCGCGTCACTTCCTTCTCCGTTTATCTGCGGGCAGCAGAGGACGTTGTCGCCCTCTACTGCCCGCTCTACCCTCTCCGACGATGCAGTCCCATGCGTGGTCCAGCGTGTAAACTCCGTCGTCCCTGTTCATGGTCCCACATCCACGTCTCCTTATCTCTATGGCTTCCTTGATCCATCTTTTGTATTTTTGTTGTTCAGTGGTTATGATCCGTGTGCTGTCCCAGTCCATTATATGGTTTTCTCTTAAGCAATGATCTGTTACGGCTGACTTTTTTATTGTACTTTCTGCTTCTTCTTTTGCTGCTCTTGTGTGTTTACGATTTGCCTCTTTCTCGCACTCCTTTCTGTGTTCTATTGTCCGTGTATTGAGTTGGCGTCCGGTTTCTCCTATGTATGTTTTATTGCATATTTTGCATGGGATTTCGTGGATGACTCCACATTTTTGTCCAGCTGGTATCTTGTCTTTTGGGTGTACTAGTCTGTTTCTAACTGTTGTGTATGGCTTTGTTGGTGTGTTTATGTTGTGTTTTTTCATTGTTGCTCAAATTTTTTCCGTTATGCCTTTGATGTATGGTAGGGTTATCACTGGTTTTGGTTCTTGTCTTTCTGGGTTTCTGGTTCTTTTTTTTGGGTTGTTCTTTGCTTTCTGTTTTTGTTTGTTGTTTTCCTTTGTTTATTGCCCATGTCGGGTATGCGCAGGTCTTTAAAGCGTGTTGTATGTGTTTGTCCTCTTGTTTACGGTCTCTTTCTTCTGTTACCATGTTTGCTCGGTGATATAATGTTCTGATTACTGACATTTTGTGTATGGTGGGGTGTTCTGATGTCCATAATAGATATTGGTCTGTGTGTGTTGGTTTCCTGTATGTGTTTATGTTTAGGGTCCCGTCGGTCTGCCTGGTTATTTTCATGTCCATAAATGCTATGCTGCCTTCTGTTTCTAACTCATAAGTGAATTTTATGTTGCCCGTGTCGTCAATGTTGTTTAAGTGTTGTGTTAGTGTTTCTGTTTGACCTTTTGGTATGATTTCCAGTATGTCGTCTACGTAGCGTTTCCATAGTTTTATTTTGCAGTTTGGGGGGGGCAGTGGCTATGACTTTTTGCTCTAGGTCTTCCATGAAAAACTCGCACAGGGTGGCTGATAACGGGTTACCCATGGCGAAGCCTTCCAGTTGTTTGTATATTGTGTTGTCGTATGTGAAGTAAGTGGAGTTAGCTACCAGTCCTATCAGTTGTGCTATGTCATCTGCTGTGAGGTTTGTTCTTTTGTGTAAAGTCTGTGCGTGTTTTCCCCACAAGCACAGCAGCATGTCCCTTCCCGCTGGGAGCATTTCAGATGCACATCAGCAAAAAGGACATTCCATACATTTGGTCAAGAAATCACCAGTGAATTGCAAAACATGATTTTGGCTGTTAAAATTAAGCGATAACAAGCTTAAAGAAAGACGTATTTTAAAAGGTGTGTGGTTTCTTTTCTGTTCTGTTTAGCTTGGCTGCAGAAGTTTAACAGGTCCAACCTGTTTATAGAAATCTGCGCGTTTCTTTCAGTTTGTAAGTTTCTGTACGGTTTTGGCGTAATGGTGGCACAGGAGTTAAGTGCTCGCCCCCGTAATCAGAATGTTGCAGGTTCGAGTCCTGCTCAGTCTGTCGTTGTCGTTGTGTCCTTGGGCAAGACACTTATGGGCCATTCCCATCTGTACCGGGTCGGCCCGGGCCGGGTAGCCCCAGTCGGCCCCAGCCTGGCCCGGTTGATTCCACACATCCTTGTCTTAAGCCCATGTGGGCTGATTCTACCCACCAATCAGAGGCTTGCTCTAATGGAAGGTGTGAATTTGCTGTCAGAAGTGGGTGTGTTGGCCCTGGTCGGCCTGAAGCAGACCCCCTCGAGAAGAGGGCTGAGAATGAGCCTTGGTTGGCCCGGAAAAATACCAGGCCACCCAGATATGTAAACAACCTACGCTACCCGGTCCGGGCTGACCCGGTACAGATGGGAATGGCCCATAAACCCACCTTGCCTGCTGGTGGTGGTCGGAGGGACCAGTGGCGCCAGTGCTTGGCAGCCTCACCTCTGTTAGTGTGCCCCAGGGCAGCTGTGACCACATCATAGCTCATCCCCACTAGGGTGTGAATGGGTGAATGACTGATTGTGTTGTCAAGTGCCTTGGGGGGTTACAGGACTCTAGAAGCCGCTATATCAAATACAGACCATTTACACTGCTTTTGTGTTTGACTTCCTGTCTGGCTCAATCTTAACTGCTGAGCTTGATGCATTCTGGAAGCGTGGTGCATAAAAGTTAGATCCAATGCTAGATTTAGCCAAGCGGTGCATCACTACGCTTCTGGGACATTTCAAGCCATGACGTTTTGTGGCTGGTGGAAATACAGCCATTGATTTTAACGGTAGCTAAGTGCTGTGTACTACATAGATGTTACGTGATGCTTACTCACCCAGTGGAAAGGCCCAGTTGTCTTGAAGTCTTCCCTCCCAGTGTAGATAGTCCCCATGTTTAGTTTTTCTCTAATTTATCATTGAATTCAATTCGATCACTGTTAAGTTGTTATGTGTCTTGAGTTCTATGGATTTTTATTTAAGTTGGAGTTGGAGGCCACAGCATGGGTGTAATTTTACAAGCACAGACAAACATCTATAAAATGTGCAAAGGGACCTAAACACTGTTGTCAAGAGGATGGTGCCAAACAGTTATTAGCAACACTCAATAGAACTGATATTTGAAAGAATAACATCCTAAACTGCTGGTGAAGTTTCCAAGTCATCCAGGTCATGGTAATCCAAAAGGTTCAAATGAAGGCAACTGTACTTTGTTGGTTTCTTGAAGACGTTTCGCTTCTCATCCGAGGAGCTTTGTCAATTGTAACTGGAAAATGGGAGAGTCAAGCTAATAAGCTGTAGCTGTCTGTTGTTATTTAACGAGCAGAAACTACTCTGGGCACCCCGCCTCTCCATCCCTCGACGAGTCGTTGGCCTCTATTGAGAGGGAGTCTGTGTGATTAGATGCAAGAAGAACACCAAAAACTCAACTGCTTTCTGTGTTTCTAGTCACTGGACTGGGCTGAGTTCACTTTTCAAAGCACATCAGACCTTATTTGGAAGTGGACTGAAACATCTTCTGAAGTTGCATGTCCACTTATTTGGTTGGCACCAGTAACAGATGTGTCTTCCTTTGAGTAATCCGCACAAACAGAGCAAATATTTGTTAATCAAACTATGCATCTGGAGTGTGAGCACATTCAGACTCTATCCACTGGACTCTCAGATCTTCTGCTGTCTGGGATCGATGTGATCATGGCCGCTGCTCTGAGCAGCTGATCACAGAGCAGTTTGTGTCTTCGCCTTCTTGTTCATTATTCCTACAAACTGGAATGGCTGACTGTCAGATGCAGCAGATCCAAACAATGTTGTTTATAATGTTTTTAAATTCTGTGAAGCACTTTGGTCCATTTGATACTGTTGTAAGGTGATATATAAATAAAGCTGCCCTGCCTTTAGTTCATATGTAATTACCATTCTATTGTCATCAATAAAAATGAACTTAAGCATTAATGACATGTGTGAGGGTTAAATAATTTTGTGTCTTGTTGGTGGGATGCCCTGTGGAGGCCTCTCAGGTTAGCTGTTCCAGGCACGTCCCTCCAGGAGGACACCCTGGGGCTGACCTAGGACACAGCGGGGTGGTTATGTCTCTAGTCCATTCGGGGAATGCTGAGGGGTCCCACTGAGGAGCTGACAGAAGTAACTGAGACAAGGATAGTTTTGATGTCCTTGCAGCTTCTGCCCCAGCCACTCAGTTAAGTACAGTCAACAAAAATATAAACGCAACACCTTTGTTTCTGCTCCGATTTTTCATGAGATGGACTTAAAGATCTAAAATTCATTCCATATACACAATATTACCATTTCTCTCAAACATTGTTCACAAGTCAGTCTAAATGTGTGATATTGAGCACTTTTGCTTTGCTGAGATAATCCATCCCACCTCACAGGTGTGCCACATCAAGATGCTGATCCAACATCTTGAGTAGTGCACAGGTGTACCTTATACTGCCCACAATAAAAGGCTACCCTGTATCCTAATCAAATGTCAAAATCATCTCATTTAACATCATGAGGAGGAGCAGCAGCTCCATTTTTCTCTAGGACAGGGATGGGCAACTCTGACCCTCGAAGGCCGCTATCCAGTATGTTTTAGTTGTTTCCCAGCTCTAAAACAGCTGTTCAGCAGCTCATCAAGCTCTGCAGGATCCTATTAAACACCTACCCATTAGAATCAGGTGCATTGAAGCAGAGAAACAACTAAAACATGCTGGATAGCGACTCTCAAGGACCGGAGTTGCCTACCTCTGTCCAAGCTCTTCTCCCTATCTCTAAAGCTGAGCCTAGACACCGAAGAGAGGAAACTCATGATCCAAATCTGATGACAACCAGGAAACCCAAACTCATCTGGACTCCATCCTAACTGGCAGGAACATTCTGGAATGTTGCTGTGTTCATATTTTTCATTCTCAAATCAGTTCAAATCTAAAATATCTAGCTGTCAATATATTGGTACGTGATGACAAACCTGTCTTTTCTGAAACCCAGCCAACATCTTCTGATGCTAATATTTAGGTAGTTCTTGATGGTATTAATGATTGGTGAGTCTCCCAGAAAGCAGCAATCTGAACAGAACGTATAATTAACATGGGAACATGACAATAATCACTAAGCTTACTGTAATAACCGTTAATGAGTATTTTGATTTACCATTAGTGACCCGGTCATATGTCTTGCTTTGTTTTAAGACCATTTTAACACAAAACTGCAGCACAACAGGAAACATTCAGAGCTTCTTCCTTTAACCATTTCAGACCTCCACCTCCCCAACTCATTCTGCTATTTTCTGATTTTTTTTTTCTCTTTGTCCTCCCATTATCCCTCGAATAATTTTTTTCCTCCCTCTCCTCTCGCTGTGCAGAAAAGCCATCCCCAGGACAACTATTAATCAGAGGCAGAAGTGATAGATGTTTTGCTCACCAGCAACGCCATCCATTTCGCCTCAACAAAAACAGTTGATGTGCTGTGCATATTTATTTCACACAAAGAAATGGAAGGCAAGGGACTGAAAAGGACACACATCTTTGCACACAGAATTCCACGCACACACACACACACACACACACACACACACACACACACACACACACACACACACACACACACACACACACACACACACACACACACACGTCTTTTGTAAACAGCCTCTGTTAAAATGACCCAGACTTATGTGTAACAACAGATTTAGCTCTGTTTATTCTAACCTCTGCCTGAGACTGAGTATCTGGTGTTAGAGTGTGTTCTTGCACTTTGTAACTTCTTCATCAGCACGCTGATGATCGAGCTGCTGCATAAACACTGTGACCTCCGCAAGCATGAAACCTCTTAGAAAGACTTTAACTAGAGGTGAGCATGAGTCACACAACTGCTAAACTAGTTCATAAATGGTTCGAACCAGACTTGAACCTACCGTGAATCATTCCGTCTGAAGTGTCCTGCAAATTGACCTGTTCTAACTTTTCGTTCAGTGAAACATTTGAACGGCTGCTAAAATTAATCAACCTGAATCAACCTGTAACAGAAATGTCATTCAAGCTTTGGTAACATCAATCTTCTTGCTACAATAAACAAGTAAAAATGGTACCAGTAAAGCTCTAAATCCACTCCTTTTTGGTTCATGTGCCAGTCTGCTGGCTCAGACTGAACACATCTGCCATCTCAAGAAGTATAAAGTTGACCTTGTTTATTTTTTGTCAACTTTGAAAATGAGATCTAAAAACATAATTTTACCTCTTAATTCACCTTCGAATAACATTTAAATATGCTTCAGAGTCACGACTTGTTGTGCCACCAACCAGAAGGACTGAATGAGCCGACTGCATCATCTCCTTCATCACAGAGAAGAATATTGTAGATCTATTGTGGCGTTCCAGCTCATGGTGCTCCGATATGTTTGAACAAATATTAGGTAAACTAGAAGATGGCTGTTGCCATGGTAACAGTAAACGCATAGTTTTGGTCATGGTTAGATACGATGTTAAAAATGAGGAAACAACAGTCGACCACAATGTAAGATTTCAGTGTTCAACCAAGTCTTAAAATACAGTCTCCACCTGGATTTGTTGTTCCTTTGTTGTACATTTCAGTTTGATTTTACCAGTCACGTTGAAATTTAACATTTATATGACCATGTGTGGCAGATCCAATGGTAGCACTTTGCCTCGGTTTGCAGGTTTGACGCCCGGTTGGAGTTTGCTTGAAACAATCAAAGTGAGTGGAAAACAGGTGTGTGTCAAACCTGTGGTCACCTGACCACTACCTGACATCCACCAAGGTAATCGCATAAAGACCAAAGAGGTCTACAACGGGTTTGTGACAAAGGGTGAAGATTCAACACAAACATTTTTGGTTGGGTATTACCTAAAAGGAACAACAGTCCTGGTGGACACAGAAGAGCAGACGACAAAGAAGGAGAAGGACACCGGGCCCAGGTGTGGCGAATACAGCTAGTGAGGAGCGTGCAACAGAAGAAAAAAAGTAAAAAAGAGAAAACAAACAACTGAAAAGACCAAAATAACAACAAACAAATCAGCATCAAATGAACTGAGGAGTCTTTAATATTGTCATCCAGGACCTTCTTGATACGCCTTTGGGTTAACAAGTCTGACTGATGGCACCATGGTGCACCGTCTAACCAGCTAGACCAACATGGAAGTAATGACTGCAGGGTGGGAATTGGTTGACATATGTTGTGATTAAAGAAATCTAAAAAGAAATGTGTTCCAAATAAATAATCTGTTAGACAACCAAACCAATAAGCCACCACATTAAATTTGGTCCTGATAGCTGTGACAATTTAAACAGCAAATATAGATATATTACTATGCTTCATAAAACCTACACCCAACTGGAAGAGTGTTCAATAACTAGCAACTGGTTTAACAGAAATGAAATGCAGATTGTACCTTGACTTTGTATTTTTAACAACAATGTACACTGATCAAAAATATTAATGCAACACTTTTGTTTTTGCTCCCATTTTTCATGAGCTGAAAATTTTCTACATGCACAAAAGCCCCATGACTCTCCAACATTGTTCTGAAATCTGTCTTCCTGTTTACCAAGATAACCCACCACACAGGTGTGGCATATCAAGGGGCTGATTAGACAGCATGAATAAGTACAGGTGTGCCTTAGACTGCCCACAATAAAAGGTCACCCTGACATTTGCACAGGTTTGCTTTATGGGGCGTGGTGGGGCAGAAAACCAGTCATTATCTGGTGTGGCCACCATTTGCCTCACGCAGGGCAACACCTCTCTGTCACATAGAGTTGATCAGGTTGTTGATTGTGGCCACAGAATGTTGGTCCACTCCTCTTCAATAGCTGTGTGAAGTTGCTGAATATTAGCAGGAACTGGAACACGCTGTCAGAGCATCCCAAACATGCTCAATGGGTAACATGTCTGGTGAGGATGCTGGCCATGCTAGAACTGGGATGTTTTCAGCTTCCAGGAATTGTGTACAGGTCCTTGCAACATGGGGCCATGCGTTATCACGTGGCAACATGAGGTGATGGTTGTGGCTGAATGGCACAACATTGGGCCTCAGGATCTCATCACGGTACCTCTGTGCATTCAGAATGTCATCAATAAAATGCACCTGTGTTCATTGTCTGTAACATATGCCTGTCCATACCAGTACCCCACCGCCACAATGGTTCTGCAACGTTGACATCAACAAACCACTCACCCACACGATGCCACACATGCAGTCTGCCATCCGTCCTAAAGAGCGAAAACTGGGACTCATCTGGGAACAGAACACCTCTCCAACGTGCCAAACGCCATCGAATGTGAGTGTTTGATTACTGAAGGCGGTTATGACAAAAGACTGCAGTCAGGTCCAGACCCCAATGAGGACGACGAGCATGCAGATGAGTTTCCCTGAGATGGTTTCTGACAGTTTCAGCAGAAATTCTCTGGTTATGCAAACCGATTAGTGCTGCAGCTGTTCAGGTGGCTGGTCTCAGGCAATCCTGGAGGTGAACATGCTAGATGTGAAGGTCCTGAGCTGGTGTAGTCACACGTAGTCTGCGGTTGTGAGGCCAGATGGATGTACTGCCAAATTCTCTGGAACGCCTTTGGAGACGGCTTATGGTAGAGAAATGAACATTAATTTCATGGGCAACAGCTCTGGTAGAAATTCCTGCTGTCAGCATGCCAACTGCACACTCCCTCAAAAGTTGGGACATCTGTGGCATTTTGCTGTTTGATCAAACTGCACATTTCACGATGTTCTTTTATTGCGGGCAGTCTAACGCGGGTTTCACACTGGAAGCACCAGCGTTACGAAACGGCAGCGGAACGATTTACTCGCGAATTTCAAAGCGGCCCGTTTCACACCGGGAGAGTCTTGGCGGCGGCACAGCTTCCTCTCTGTGCTCTTTGCTGGACTCGTGAGATCACATGATCCCTCGAGACTTCAGATCACAGTTTGTTAATGCAATCCGCCATTAAACCAAAAAAAAAGAAATCACGTTTGATATCGTTGTTTGAATTCATATATGATGTTGTTCCTCTTCACTGCCAGGATTAAAGCCATGAAAAAAACCACCGCTGCACTTCTGGAGTGATGCGGTGAGTAAATACGCCTTTGGGACAACTTCATATATATGAAATTGCATCGCTGCAGTACTTTTATTTTGAAATTTATCAGTGATTTTACACTGAAACCGTGTGTGATTTCCTGTCTAGTCCTATGTTAACTGTGGAAAGTGACGCATTCCAAAAGCGACATGCGGCAAAAATAGAACCCGATCCTACCTTTAGCGGCGTGGCGTGCCGCTTCTGGGATGCGCCTGGAAATTGCCACGTTGCTGCTGGTTTGAAACACTCCATAGACTATAATGGATTCTATTAGAAGCAGTGACATTCTGCTGCCGTTCCGCACCGCCGATGCTTTCAGTGTGAACTCCTGTACATTATTCATGCTCTCTAGTCAGCCCCGTGATATGCCACACCTGTGAAGTGGGATGGATTATCTTGGTAAACATGTAGACAGATTTTAGAACACGATTTGAGAGTCATGGGTGTTTTGTGCATGTCGAAAAAGTTTCAGATGTTTGAGTTCTGCTCATAAAATTGGAAGCAAAAACAAAAGTGTTGTATTTATATTTTTGTTCAGTGTAAATGACCATGGTCTGCTACTTTAGGAAAACAAAGGATTTTTACAAGATTCTCAAAACTTTCTGAAACTTTGAATACTCTGTTATTAATACATTTACTTTCTAAAAGTCTGATTTAGTTTTTGCACCAACAAATGCTGATCTCTTGGCAAAATCATATGATTTTTGATGTGCAGTAATCCGGTTGATTTATGTTGGAACCATTTGGGGGGGGGGGGGGGGCGGTTTGTATTTGTGTGTGTCACTTTGGCATGACTAATGAGGATTTAAGGGTAACAAAGAGGTACATCCGAGCAGCAGTATCGGCTGAGAGAGATATATTCACCGAGGATTGGCTCAGGAAACATGGCACACCATGGAAAAATGCCTCTCTGGCTGGCTTGATGAAGAGCTGCCTGCCTGGAAATTAATTGAATGGCTACTCCATTCATGCACAAAGAATATGACGCATGCGGTATGTGTCAAGCAGTATCAGTTTTCTGCTGGGTTGGGGGGGGGGGGGGGGGGGGGGGGGGGGCTGGGATGCAGCAGAGGAACAGCAGGATGGAGAAGAGGGAAGATGATCCTCTGATTTATAATAGATTAAAGGTTTGGTTTTAGCAGAAGTGGTTTGAAGGTTTGTTGTAGGAAACCATGTCTCAGTGTGCAAAATATACCATCATTGTTTTTTTTTAAAGCTGAGGTATGTTGTTTAAAATTTTCAAAGTGACTTTCTAAATGCTGAAAAGTGCCTATTTGACCCTGTTCTGTGATTTAGGCAATCTTTCATAATTACATTTCCCCTAAGTCCCTCCCCTGGCCTTGACAGCAAAACGAATAATTTACTAGAGAGTTGACCAATCGGGTTTCATATCCACAAGAAGGAACCGTCAGTCAACAAGAATGTGCTCCAGCTCCTAGCATGCACTACGGGGTGATGCAGATGCCTTAGGCCCTGTCCACACGTAGCCGGGGATCTGCCAAAACGTAGATCTTTTTCTACGTTTTGGCCTGTCATCCACACGAAAACGGAGTTTTTTCACACGAAAACTGATCTTTTTAAAAACTCCGGCCAAAGTGAAGATCTGCGTTTTCTCCGTTTTGGGTGTCTGCGTGTGGACAGACAGATCCGGAGTTTCAAGGTCTGCAACGTCACTTTCCGCGACAAAAAAATGCTGACATCACGTGTGCGACCTGTGTTTACACTAGCCGACAGCATGGATGCCCTCAGAGCTGCGCTCGCTTTATCAATTGTCCAAGCGCTTTTTGCTTGTTTGTTTTTGCAAGCGGAATTACTGCTCCTTGCGGAAGACCACAGACGAAGGACGAGGTTAAGAACGGGGGAAGTACTGCCGCCTACAGGTCTGGCATGTCCTTAACAACGTATTCATCCGGGTACGTGTGGACAGAGTTTTTTTAAACGAGGTGGTGTGGATGCAAGTTTTTGGAGGGGCGGATATTCGTTTAAAAAAAAAATGGCTACGTGTGGACTAGGCCTCAGTCAACGTAGCGCACCAACCTAGCTTGACTGCTAACTCAACCTGTAATGAAATGTCAGGGTGTAAAATTCAAGCTATTAGTGGAAGAGGTTGTGTGGCATCGCTTCCGTTTATGTACGGGCAGCTAAGGATGATGTCGCCCTCTGCTGCCCGCATCCTTCACACTGATAACACAGTCCCATGTGTGATCTAACGTGTAAACACCGTCGTCTCTCTTCATGGTGTTGTGTCTGCGTCTCCTTATCTCTATCGCTTCCTTATTCCATCTTCTGTATTTTTGTTGTGTCGCCACAAACAGCTGGCGGCTCTGACAGACGAAAGTTCCAGCTGAAACACATCAGCTGAAGGTAAAGAATCATCTAATTACTTCACTGTGTTAAATAAGAAAAAAGAAGATAAGAATGAAAAAGGATTTCTCTTTTGTGTACTGGAGCTAAGTGACTAGCATAGCCTTCAACCTTATGCTACATCAGACCATTGTTTTATGTTGTTGTAAAATATTAAATAACCTGCACTTTTATAGCAGCTTTCTGAGATGGAAGACTCCAGAGTATTTTACAATTCATGCACATACTTAGGGTGATGAGCTACATTGTAGCCACAGCTATCCTGCGGAACAATGACAGAGGTGAGGCTGCTGTAAACTGGTCCCTCCGACCACCACCAGGAGACAAGAAGGATGAAGTGTCTTGCTCAAAAACACAATGATTGACACGACTGGAGCCTGGGTTTGAACCTGTAAACCACAGAATATAAAGAGAGCGAGAGAGAGAGAGAGAGAGAGAGAGAGAGAGAGAGAGAGAGAGAGAGAGAGAGAGAGAGAGAGAGAGAGAGAGAGAGAGAGAGAGAGTGTGTGTGTGTGTGTGTGTGTGTGTGTGTGTGTGTGTGTGTGTGTGTGTGTGTGTGTGTGTGTGTGTGTGTGTGTGTGTGCGTGTGTGTGTGTGTGCGTGTGAGAGAGACTCTGTGTTGACTCTGACAGAGTTCCCATTCTCTGACACTGCTTATTTAACACTTGGGATTTTAGGTGTGTGTATGCATGGTCCATTGGGACCTCCACAGCCCCGAACAGTCGGGCACCCGTCCAATCACAGCACTCTATCTGTTTTGTGGGCGGGTTGTTGTATCTCCTTTGACAGTGTAAGGCGGAATGCCCTGTTGAATGACATCTTTAGCAGTCCAATCACAGCTGGTGATTGGTGGGCCAATCACAGCAGCCTATCAGTCAGGTGTGCAGGATGTTAATGGCCTTGTTCGAGTTGAGCAGCGCCTCGCCTGGAAAGCAGACAAGAGCAGACGGACGCAGCAGGGGGAGTGGCTGAAAGACGGCATTTAAGTCGAACAGATTTCCCTACACGTAGCTCGCAGGTGATGATGGCTGAAGATATCGCGTTAGCATTCATTCTTGTTTAATTTTTTATTATAATTCTGGTGCCTGTTAGCAACCGAAATACATCCTTACGTGTTTGTGGATATTACATATTGCATATGGAGATATGACTGTAATAATAAGTAAATGTTATCAGCTGTAGGTTTAGTGTGCTCATAGGAAACATGACAAAAGAACAGAAATCACATTTCTCTTTATGACTTATATTGTCATCATCAACGTTACATGATTTAAAGAATACATGTGACCAACTAACATTTTGCATTCAACCACTGGATGTTTGGATCAAAATGTGAACCAATCAGAACTTAGATCAGGTGAGAGCCAGGCGTTTCCCATCATCCCCTAGGTTTTGCAGCTGGTGGAGAGCAAATGCAGCACCTTGCTCCAAAATATGTGGCCGCCTTGATCTTACAAGGTTATCGTTGCCTACGTATGCATGACGTCAGAGCAAGTCGGCGTCAAGTGGGACACAAATCTAACCAGCACTGAGTGCCGATCACCGGTCATTTAATCTGCGCAGAACTGGCTCGTCTTGAACACGGCCTGTGACTGTGCAAAACTAAAATGGCGACGGCTCCGTAGCGGTCCAATCACAGCGCTCTATTGGTTCAGTGGGCCAATCACAGCACTCTGTTGGTGGGCGGGATGTTACTGAAAAAAAAACAAAGATGGCAACGGCTCATTTGAAACAGCTTTGGCATTAACGTCGGACTATTTTGATTTGGGCTTTTCTTTGAGTCAAGAGCAGAGGTACTTAAGTTTATTTAGAAAATGGATGTATTTGCGTCTTCTTTGACGGAGTATGACGGACTGCTTCACTGACTGACATTCGTAGCAGTGAGTACGCCATGTTGTTCGTTGTCCAATAGGATGTAGAGACAGTTTGAAAGACAACCGTTGATCCCGCCCCACAACTGAGAGCTGTAAATGGACCATGGCCAGGCTATATATTCACATATATAAGATGGCTTGCCAGGCTAGTCGTAAACAGCTCAATAACACCCAGTACCATCCTAATCACGGATGGACAGCTTCACTTCCTTTTAAGGCAGAAATCAGGCCAGTCTCACCTCCTTTAATGACCTACTCACCCGTGATCTAATTTACATGACTGAAAACCTTCTCAAAATTAGCCATGCACCATAAAACCCAAGACGAAACGGGATGTCTTGGCAAAGCTTGAGTTGAGCCAACAGTACGGAGAGTATAGATAATGAGGACACAAAATCTACTAGACTCTGGAGCCCGGCTCAGAATGCCAGGATTTGTCCAAGTGGATACATCAGAAATAATTGCCCAGTTCCCCTGCATTTTCCAGCAATACTGAATGAAGATGAGGGAACACAATGTGATACAATAAGACATCAGTCACTTCTCAGCATTCACGGGTCAGCGGCTGACACAATAGAGAACATGGGGTAATTGTTTACCCGGGCTTTCAGACAAAAACTGTTTCCCCTTATCTAAACCAAGACTTCAACTAGTTAAAGTGAAAAGCGTGGATAGTCTGTTCCACATCGTTCTACGTATCAGGTTCTAATTCACTTCTAAACTACTCTACAAACTCTTTATTGTGAGAAAACAACAAAGTGTACAAAAGTTTAGAAAGCACTGGCATCTGCCTCCATGATGTCAGTCATTGGTTGCAAGCAAGACACCAGAAGCACACACAGTGAGCCTGTTAGCACTCTACGGCGGTTCAAACTGTCAAATATGTCAAAATGTCACAAAAGTTGTGGGAAAAAGTCCAAGAGAGCAGAACCAGAAAAAGCCGGTTTAAGTGACAGTTGCACAACAAAAGTGTTTACTTAAGGCTTGAGTGTCTGTGCACGCGTGAGTTTTCAAAGAGAAGAAAAGTCCTTTTCATGGCACATTAAAAAGCTGATCTGTTTTGTTCTCCTTTTTTTAATATCAGAGCAGCAATGTTAGGTTAACAACTGCTGACCGATGGGAACCATAAACTGAGGGAGGACAGGGGATGAAGGGAGCAGGAGAAATGGTGTATGAAGGGCTGAAATGAAGTGAATCACCTTTACGGGGTCCTGCCTCAGCGCTCCCGGGTGATTGAACAGATCAGCCGGGTTCAGCCTGATGGAGCAAAAAGAGAAAAAAGGCAGGAAATAAGATTTATCGATATGAAGGCATGTTATCCTCCTACTGTAGGTTCCCAAAGTGGTGAATCACAGGGTGAGCCCGCAGGGTGAAAGGTTGAGTTTAATGACAACATGACAGTGAAACCTCTGCTGTTTAAAGGAATATGTACAGTGGGGAAAAAAAGTATTTAGTCTGCCACCGATTGTGCAAGTTCTCCCATTTAAAATGATGACAGAGGTCAGTAATTTTCATCATAGGTACACTTCAACTGTGAGAGACAGAATGTGAAAAAAATCCATGAATTCACATGGCAGGATTTTTAAAGAATTTATTTGTAAATCAGGGTGGACAATAAGTATTTGGTCACTTCAAACAAGGAAAATATCTGGCTCTCACAGACCTGTAACATCTTCTTTAAGAAGCTTTTGTGTCCTCCACTCGTTACCTGTATTAATGGCACCTGTTTGAACTCATTATCTGTATAAAAGACACCTGTCCACAGCCTCAAACAGTCAGACTCCAAACTCCACTACGGCCAAGACCAAAGAGCTTTCGAAGGACACCAGGAAAAGAATTGTAGACCTGCACCAGACTGGGAAGAGTGAATCTACAATAGGCAAGCAGCTTGGTGTGAAAAAATCAACTGTGGGAGCAATTATCAGAAAATGGAAGACATACAAGACCACTGATAATCTCCCTCGATCTGGGGCTCCACGCAAGATCTCATCCCGTGGGGTCAAAATGATCATGAGAACGGTGAGCAAGAATCCCAGAACCACACGGGGGGGACCTGGTGAATGACCTGCAGAGAGCTGCGACCTAAGTAACAAAGGTCACCATCAGTAACACACTACAACGGCAGGGAATCAAATCCTGCAGTGCCAGACGTGTTCCGCTGCTGAAGCCAGTGCATGTCCAGGCCCGTCTGGAGTTTGCCAGAGAGCAAATGGATGATACAGCAGAGGATTGGGAGAATGTCATGTGGTCAGATGAAACCAAAGTAGAACTTTTTGGTACTCGTCGTGTTTGGAGGAAGAAGAATACTGAGTTGCATCCCAAGAACACCATACCTACTGTGAAGCATGGGGGTGGGAACATCATGCTTAGGGGCTGTTTTTCTGCTAAGGGGACAGGACGACTGATCCGTGTTAAGGAAAGAATGAATGGGACCATGTATCGTGAGATTCTGAGCCAAAACCTCCTTCCATCAGTGAGAGCTTTGAAGATGAAACGTGGCTGGGTCTTCCAACACGACAATGATCCCAAACACACCACCCGGGCAACAAAGGAGTGGCTCCATAAGAAGCATTTGAAAGTCCTGGAGTGGCCTAGCCAGTCTCCAGACCTCAACCCCATAGAAAATCTGTGGAGGGAGTTGGAAGTCCGTGTTGTTCGGCGACAGCCCCAAAACATCACTGCTCTCGAGAAGATCTGCATGGAGGAATGGGCCAAAATACCAGCTACTGTGTGTGCAAACCTGGTAAAGACCTATAGTAATCGTTTGACCTCTGTTATTGCCAACAAAGGTTATGTTACAAAGTATTGAGTTGAATTTTTGTTATTGACCAAATACTTATTTTCCACCCTGATTTACAAATAAATTCTTTAAAAATCCTGCCATGTGAATTCATGGATTTTTTTTCACATTCTGTTTCTCACAGTTGAAGTGAGAAACAGAAAGGTAAAGGGCTCTGAGGTAAAGGATTTACCTCAGAACCCTCCCCAGTCAAGTCAGGTGTGCCCCAGGGCTCAGTCCTGGGGCCCCTCCTCTCCATAGTATATCTCCTCCCTATCGGCAAAATCTTCCACAAATTCAATATCCAGTTTCACTGCTTTGCGGATGACACCCAGCTCTACATTTCCAGTAAGCCCAACTCAACTCTCCCACCATCCTCCCTTACACTCTGCCTCTCTGAAATCAAATCATGGTTCACCTCTAATTTCCTCAAACTCAACGGCTATAAAACTGAACTTCTTCTAGTTGGCACTAACTTCACCCTCTCAACATCTGACAGCTTTTCTTTAACTATTGACAGCGCCATAGTCTCCCCCTCACCTCACGTCAAGAGTCTGGGTGTCATTCTCGACAGCTCACTTTCTTTTCAGGCTCACATTAATAACTTAATTCGGTCAGCATACTTCCATCTACGTTCCATAAACCGTCTCCGTCCCTCACTTACCCCTCACACTGCCGCCATTCTCGTCCACAGCCTCGTCACCTCCCGTATCGACTATTGCAATTCACTTCTTTATGGTCTCCCCAACAAACTCCTTCATAAACTGCAACTGGTCCAGAATTCAGCAGCCCGTATTATTACCAGAACCCATTCCTTTCACCACATCACCCCGGTTCTCCAGCAGCTTCACTGGCTCCCAGTTAAATTCAGGTCCATCTTCAAAATTCTCCTCCATACCTTCAAAGCAATCCACAACCTCTCTCCTCCATATATCTCAGACCTTATAAGTATTCACACCCCATCCCGTTCACTCAGATCTTCTTCTTCCATCCATCTTGCGGTTCCTTCTGCCTGTCTCGCTACCATGGGGAGCAGAGCTTTCAGCCGCTCTGCTCCTCGTTTCTGGAACTCACTTCCCCCAGACATCAGGAACATCGACAATTTTACCCTTTTCAAAACAAAACTCAAAACACATATGTTTAAATCTGCCCACAACCTCTGATTTTATTGAACTGTTTCTCTCTTTGTTTTTTCTTCTTTGGGTTTTATTATGGTTTTATTGTATTTTATTACGTGTTTTGTGTAAAGTGACCTTGGGTGTCCTGAATGGCGCTTTTAAATAAAATGTATTATTATTATTATTATTAAGTGTACCTATGATGAAAATTACTGACCTCTGTCATCATTTTAAGTGGGAGAACTTGCACAATTGGTGGCTGACTAAATACTTTTTTGCCCCACTGTAGATCATTTTCTAACATAATATCTGACTCAGATGCATTTTGATTGTCCATAGCTAGCAAAGATAGAGTTTACTTCCAGCAGTGCTGATGATCGAGTATCCAGTTGTAATAAAGTCAAGCAGGTTGTTCTGACTGGAAAACAACAACTTGAATAGAATCACTTGCAACGTTTTTAAAACCAGCTCAGATTTCCCATTATTTCATGCAAATGATCTCATTCAAACACTTCTTGATGTAGCTTTGTATTACACAGTTGTTTTGGCAGACATGTTAACAGTGCCAGCACTCCGCCCACACACACACACACACTCTCTCTCTCTCTCACCAGCTGTGATTGGACTGCTAAGGATGTCATTCAACAGGGCATTCCGCCTTACACTGTCAAAGGAGATGCAACAACCCGCCCACAAAACAGAGCGCTGTGATTGGACTGGTGCCCGACTGTTCGGGGCTGTGGAGGTCCCAATGGACCATTCCTACACACACCTAAAATCCCAAGTGTTAAATAAGCAGTGTCAGAGAATGGGAACTCTGTCAGAGTCAACACAGAGTCTCTCTCTCACACACACACACACACACACACACACACACACACACACACACACACACACACACACACACACACACACACACACACACACACACACACACACACACACACACATAGACACAGACACACACACACACACACACACACATAGACACAGACACACACACACACACACACACACACACACACACAAACACACACACACACACACACACACACACACACTCTCTCTCTCTCTCTCTCTCTCTCTCTCTCTCTCTCTCTCTCTCTCTCCCCTTAATTTATATTATTTCACCTTTAAACTAGGTCACCTGTAAAAGAAAACAGTTCTAGAAAAGGCCAATTTCATTCATTAGCTCACCTGCAATCAGTCACTAATCACCTATTACCACAGTTAAACTCCTAGTGTCAGATCTTAGTTCCTGTTACCTTGTGCTTTATTGTTTTACCTCTTTTTATACTTTTTAAGTTATTCCTCTGTCTGGTTCCTTCCAGCCACAACATTGTAAGCCTACATATCTTCATGTTTCAAAATGTCATGTTTTGTTTTAACCCTCCCGCTGTCCTAATGAGTGTGACCCCGTGAGGAAAGTTGACCATTGAGCAGGGTTGATGGTTTATCCCTTGGGTCCACGTGGCAGGGGTGAGGAGTGAGCACCACCTCACCCCTGCCACGTGGACCTCAAGGGATAAACCATCAATCCTGCTCAATGGTCAACTTTCCTCGCAGGGTCACCCATAAAGACAGTGGGAGGTTTATACAAAATCTTTTTTTTATAAAACATTGATTATTTTTATTTTGTTAACCTAAAGTAAACCCATTATTATGCCATGGGGCGGCAGTATCTCAAGAGGTTGAGCGGGTTAGATCCTGGCTCTGGTCAGAGAACTCTGAAGTTGTCATGTCCCTGGGCAGAGGTGAGTCACACCATCTCCTCTCACCAGAATCTGAGCTTATTCTCCGCAGGTGAGGGGCAGAGGGAACAACAGCTGCAGGCGATTCCCTAATCAGGAACGTGTTTTTTTTTTCTTTTTTTTTTTCACCGTGTCCTGTCTGGCTGTGAAGCAAGCAGAATTGATGTCTGAATGCTGGTGACAAGCCTTACAGATTTATTCTCAGGTGGAGCATCAAAGCGTCTGCTTTTAATGTCACGCCTGATACTTAAAACTTTATTGTTATTGTTGTTGAATGCTTGTAATTCCGACCAGACACGGAGACAGAGGTGAAAGAGAAAGGGAAAGAAAAGGTGGGGAGAGAGAGGGTGGGGGGGGGGGGGGGGGTCCACAAAAATAAACAATGAACAAGAGTCTGCTTCTAGACCTGCAGAAAAAGACAAAAAAAAGCAAAAGGACAAAAAAAGGGACACAACAACAATACAACAAGATCTATCTATCACTGCGTCAACTTGATGAAAAAAAAAATATATATATAATCAACATCGCTTAACTGAAGAATCACGATAATAAATCACAGTGCATTAAGTGCCTACCATAGTCTTAAGACCTGTGTTTAACGTGCCCAAGCCCATACTTTTGAGAGCACCATGTGAGCACCTGTGTGTGTACACGCGCTTGTTTATTTAAGGTTTCTCTATAGGAGCGTCCAACAGAGAGTGTGAGGGACCACATATCCGCCCCCCAAAGATGCGCAGGAGACGGGGGGGAGCTCCAAGTCTCAGAGATCCAGGCGCTGCCCCAGAACACAGGAACCCCAAGGAGACTGCAACCAGAAAGGCCCCCGACCCCCTCGAGAGGCACAGAGGATCGCCCCGGGGGGCCACAACCAGCAGCCGGCAGAGTCCCAGGAGACATCAGCAGCAAGCCCACAGGCCCGCCCGCACCCTCCCACCCCCTAGCCGGCCGAGCCCGGGACCCAGTGACCCGGGACCCAGGGGCGACCACCCCCGCCGGGGACCCAGCAGAGCCCAGGGACCCAGACCCCACCAGGCAGCCACCGGGATCTATCAGGCAGATGCCAAAATCTTAAACCCCCAGACCCGGTTGCCACGAACACTTTGGCAGACCAAGGCACAACCCCTCACACCAGGTGTGGCAGGGGGAGGGGGGACGAAGATCTATATCATCAAGAGACGTTCCAGGAGAGGGGAGGAGTCAAAGGCCCCACCTGACATACAGTCATACACAAACACAGTCACACACTCCCTCCCTCATGCTCACACATGCACATACAACCCAAGACTTACATAAATGCACGCCGGACACCCACTCATGCTCCCCATACACACCCTATTCACTCTGGTTGGAACGTGGGTTTAAAAGGAGGACGGAGACACTACACTTTGCCGGATGATTGTACCAGTTCAGGTAGCACCAGCCACTCGACTTTGAAACTTTGATCTTTGCTAACTCGTGTTTGACTCGCCTTCGACTTGTGGATTATTGACCTTGGATAGTATTTTTGGATTTGGAATTGGATTATCCCTTACGCCTGTTTTGTCTCGCTCAGGATCACCTCGTCATCTTCTCACCCTCGCTGTCTTCGTTTCTGGAATTAATCAATACGTCCCGTCCTCCTCCGTCGTTCCTGTTCGGACTTCCCTCTGCTGCCTCACTCCTACTGGATCTCTCACCCTCTGCCCAGCGCCCTCCCCAGCGTCCCTTCCTCTCCTTATCAACCGGAACACCTCAGAGACTCGAGCCGTCTTGGCTCCTCAGCACAGGACTTCCCTGTGCGGTTTTCAGTTACCGTTTACAATAAAGACATTTTTTCTTTACTGCTTTGGACTTGTATGATGATTCTGCATGTCTTGGGTTAGGCACTTACCTCGAGCCATGTCAGAAGTTGTGTCCTTGTGCTCCAGGGTAGCTGTGGCACTGATGCCACTGGCCTCAGATAATGGATTCATGGGGCTGATTATTAAGTCCAAATCAATTTTAACTCATGTGAAATGGGAAAATAGTTTCAAACATTTAAAAAAATTGGGGGTGGGAGGGCAAGAATGCAGATAAGTAGAATTAAACAAGCATGAAAATGAATGTATTTTTTCTCTTGATTCAGGTCCAGGTCTCCTGCATATCTCCTTCATGGTTTGGTGTGATGATTGTAAAAATAACCCACCACAGTGCATCACATTACACTGACCTGAGACGTTTTAGGGCTAAAAGCTTTCTTTCAGCCACTGGAATTAAACCAAAACATCTGGAGAAACGTGCACGCTGGCACAGTACACCAACCACATCCAAAGTTCAAACCACCTGTTTCCTGTGATATAACCATGTTAATGACTGAAATCTGAATTGTTTTCAATTCTCATGCATATGTCCTTCCTACTCATCTCTGCACAGGGTTCTGTAAGGAATCCTGCAGAAACCTGCAGAAAAACATGAACAATGAAATAAAGAGCAAAGTAAAACAGATGCCAATGAAGTTACTTCTTTAAAAGAAAAAGCCAAACATATTTTTTATTCTCTATTATGTAATGGAAAACGTGAAACGTATATAAAATGTTTGGGGGTCAACCAACAAAGAGCTTTCTCTTGAATGTGCCCTGTGATCCTGTATGTAAGATTAACTTTCAGGAGATTAAACACATTTCTGAGATAATACTTTCTTTTAGTTCTTATTGATGAATCATCCCTTTTTTGCTGCCATTAGGTTGAATATCTCCATAACAGTCATAGATTCTTCTGACTGAAAAGGCTTTCATTTCTGGAATGATATAAAATTATAGAAATCAAAGAGCTCCATGCAGGTCTTCTGTATGTGCTTGTGAGTGGCAACATAAACAAAGTGCTACCTGTGGTGGACTTAGTGATAAGGTAATTATCAGAAATAATATAAATTATAAAGAGATTTATGAAGGAAAGGAGAGGATTTGTGCACGGGCATGGTGAGGTTTAGTTAATTAACCTCTATTCTCCTTCAAATCTGCTCTTTTCTATCATTTTGGGGCTCAGGTAGCTCAGGTGGTAGAGCGGGTTGCCTCATGATTGGAGGGTCATGGGTTTGATTCCAGCTCCCGCCAGGGGTGTCCTGCTGTTGTGTCCTTGGGCAAGACACTTCACCCAACTTGCCTGTGTTAGTGGTGGTCAGAGGGGCCGACGGCGCCAAATGGCAGCCTCGCCTCTGTCAGACCTCCCCAGGGCGGCTGTGGCTACAAGTAGCTTACCATCACTAGCAGTGTGTGAATGTGAGAGTGTGTGAAAGCGTCTTTGGGTGTCTAGAAAAGCGCTATATAAGTTCAATGCATTATTATTATTATTATTATTATTATTATTATTATTATTATTATTATTATTATTATTATTATTATTATTCTGTAGGGATGACAAAGGTCGTTAAAACAATGTTTCACCACAAACTCTGCTTCAAAATAACTAAGCCTTTATCTTTGAAACTAACACAAATTTATAATTCATACATGAGATAAACATCCTAGTTACGATTTAAAATTAATTCATATGTTTTGACTTCACTCCTGAACAATCTCTAACCGTGGACTTTCTAAAATCTTGTTTTTATAATTTACCTTCTATAATAAATTAAAAACGTTCATCTCTGGCATGCACATCATAAAACCAGGCATGCATATTTCCCTCCCCTCTCCTCCTTCACCCTGCATGTCCATCCTGGACTGGGTTGCTTTTATTTAATCCTGTCAGCCATGTCCTTGACTTTATAAAGTACCCAGATTTTAATTAAATCCCAGCTTTGATTTGCAGAAAGAAAATATTTCTCACTGCAAGTATTGTGTGAACAACACTACAGCATCTCTAACATGAAAATCCTCCACTTGGACTCCAGAAAATAAACAATTAAGTTTTTCCATTTTAAATGAAACTTAGAGGAACCGGTGGAACGTTATTAGTAGAAATATAGTTTTATGACTTTAGTTGTATTTATTACAATAATGTGAGTTACAGAACATTTGCAATAATTGGATTTGTCTGTTGAGTGACTTTTAAAAAGTGTTAAAAATCCAACCAAGCATTATTTTTAAATCTGCCTATTTTTATTGAACTGTTTCTCTCTTTGTTTTTTCTTCTTTGCGTTTTATTATGGTTTCATTGCTGTTTTAATGTATTTTCTGAACGTATTTTCTGTCAAGTGACCTTGGGTGTTCTGAAAGGCGCTTTTAAATAAAATGTATTATTATTATTATTATTATTATTATTATTATTATTATTTATCCCAGATGATTGCATCAATTAAGCTTGATAATAATGATCATAGCTTTATTTTCAGCCAAATCTCCTTTTGCAGCTTTGTCATATGATTCTAAAAGGGTTTGTGCGACTGAGGTTAGTTTTGCTCCCCACCTCCTTTAAGTCTCTCAGAAGTGTTTTCACAATTTTTGCATGAGATCACCTCACTTTGGTAAAATTTACACTCATGGTATTTGTTTATATTTGCACCTTATAATTATTTTTTACTATTTCTGCAGGAATATAGTTTTGTGTTTTCTAGTTTTTGCCTTCTCTGTTGTTCTGCCTTCTAATCTTTTCTTTGTAGCTGCAGCTGTTTGGGCACGAGTCTGAAGGAGAAAATGCAGACAATGAATGGAGTACAGAAACACATTGAATGTATATCATGTCACCAGCTGCCTCATTCTTTGTTTCTCAAATGTAACCTGAAACGTGTTGTGTTTCTGACATCATTTTTATTTTGTGTCAAACTTAGTTCTTTGGATTTAAATGTCTTTGTATTCTGGTTTGTTTCACTCTTGTGTTGTTTTTGTGTTGTGTGTTCAGGTTAACTTCCTGTGTTATTGTCCTTCATGGTCAAATGAGTTAGTCTTACTCCTGTACGGCCCTCCCAGTCTCATTTGTTGATTGGCCACACATCTGTTGTTTATTTTTCATCATTTATTCCCAGATCTTTCCTGTTTTCTTGTAGTCTTTTTTTCTGTTCAGTTCTGAATGTTGTTAGGATTTACTTCGAATGAGACATATAATGGCTTTTTAAAGTTAGAATCGTTCAATGATCAGTAGAAAATACATGTTCATGAAATTCCTTGCACTAAATCCCTCCCGCATAAAGTGATTTTGGCAGTTTAATTCCTGACTGTTTCAGTACTATCTAGAATGAGCCGTTTCAAGGCTCTGCCACTTTAAGAAAACAAACTGGAGCTGGCCACGTTGGTCTGGGAGGGACTCGTAGTAGAGGCACTGCTCCTCCCGTCTGCAGAGGTTAGAAGTTGCTGTAAATTTCCACGTCTGTAAAAACCATACTATGCAACTTATTTATTTTTTTAAATAATTTTCTTGAGCCAGTATGCACTAAAACAACCCTTTACACGGTGAATGAAACGTGTCTCAGCCCTCTTTGTCCCCTGTGAACAAGCTACCCCATTAGCAACCTCTGCCTAGTCGAGACGCTGTCCTGAAAGTCATAAGTAGCTATCTATGCTTACTCCTCAGAACAGACTAGCTTTTACATGGTTAGCATTTATTGTAACGTGTTCCTTTGGTGGAGCCTGAGAAGAAACAATAAAACGCTTATCTGATGAAGCTAAAAAAAACTACAAATGAACGTCCAACCACAATAGGAGTCGAACAAGAGTCAACTTCGGGAGTATTTTGAACAACAAGAGCTCAGAGATGCGACTCTTGCATGTTTTAGATCGTGAACACAGCTGATTTGTTTAATTTAGTGATGAACCGCTCCTGTAGACACTAATGAAGGCCGAGGAGACATTTCATTAGTTAGATTATGGTGTTAAAACATGAGTGCACGGCGAGGAAGAGATTTTCAGTTTTTGTTTTACGACGGTGGATGAAAACGGACACTAGGGGGAGCAAAAAGCAAGCCAAAACTTCAAAGTTTCCCTTTGAACAGCTGGTTTTAGGCATCTAATTCCTAAAAACACACACTGGCAGAAAACCATTCCAACCACAATCAAATCCATTTGGACCAGAACCTCACACCCCAAAAACAGTTTCTTCCCCCCTGCTCGTACTTATGAACGTCAATCATAGAACTGCCCACTCCAGGTGCTTTGCTTCAGTCACATGACCCTGTGTTGTGTTGGCACCTGAACTAATCTGCTCTGACCAGTACCTTCACTGACTTGTATATATGCTTCTCTAATTATTGCCTCCGTATTCTATTATCATTTCAGTGTGTTCATTTTTTAATTCTACTTTTTGCTTATCATTAATTTTTTCTTGCACCAAGTACCACAGCTATGTCCTAATGTTGTGGCTCTCACACGTATGGCAGTAAAACCCTTCTGGTTCTGATTCTGGTTCTGATTCTGATTCTGAAAACAGATGGATGAATTTTCTCACATTTAGAGTGCTTTTAGAGGCAGAGACCCACATGGTAGCACACAGGCTGCACCAGTGTTTTCCTGCTGCAATGACGCCATTTTTCCACAAATTCAGCAAGAGTTTGGGAAAATCCTACACTAACATTTAACAGGACCATCGTTTTGTCTCGGGACAGTTGTTTAAACTAACTTACTGTTGCATCCAACTAGTATTGTATAATCTTTTATATCAAAACTGTTTTGAACCAGATAATAGATTTTACATTGAAATTATTGTACTGATGTATGCATTACATGTTCACAAAATGCTTTTTGTCCTAAACAAAAACCAATTTGGCAGTTGCAGATCTTGAGTTACTCAATGACATGCTTGAGGATCTGCCTCTAAATGTTTTAGCAACATTCCTACAGCAGGTGGTTGCGCTCGTTATTTTTCACAATAAGAATTCTTTTTGTCATCTTTATTTTCTCAACAAGATTTTAGTTCAGTCTTGCCAAACTCGTTCAAGTTGTTAATAACACATTTTTTCTGAGGTGTTAAAATGTGTTGCATTCAAACGCTAAAGGAATGCACGTTAAAGGAATAAATGAACAGAGGGAAAAGGTGATAAAGAATTAAACAACATGCAGTAAAGATGTCAGATTGGTGGAGATGTAACAAACTGTAAAGTCTAATCTTGAAAGGTTTTTATTGAAACACTTACCTGTTCTTAGATCTCCACACTGGTTAACAGTAAACTACTGAATATATTTCAAAAGGCTCCTACTAGTTTATAAATCGCTCAGTGGCATGGGACCAAAATACATGTCCGATCTCATTTCTGTATATACACCCAATAGGACTCTGAGTTCCCTTGGAAACAATTGGCTGGTAGAACCTTGGGTCAGAACCAAACAGGGTGACGATGTATTTAGTTACTATGCTGCTCACATATGGAATCAGCTCCCCCATGACCTCAGATGTGCCCCAGCCCTAGCGATGTTTAAAACAAAACTAAAAACCTTAATGTACTCATCAGCATTTTAAAAGCATTGTTTCTTATGATGTATCATCTCCATTGCATCCTGCGCTGTAACTTGGTCTTCTCCTTTAGCTCTAAACTATAATTCTATCTATGTGCATTTTAATTTCTGTTTTTATGTTGTTTTCACATCATGTCCTGATGTAAAGCACATTAAATTGCCTCCCTGTTTGAAATGTGCTTCATAAATAAAGCTGCCTTGCCTTAACCAGATTGATTTCGACAGAACTACAATGGACCAAAAATGAGTTTAAAGTTCAGAATTAGAACCAAATACTTGTGTGAGAGATTGTTGCAATGTCCATGAGTTTAAACCAAGAAACACAAACCTGGAAAAGCATGGCAGATCTAAAATAAATAGAAATATGAAGATGAATATGGTTTGCATGTGGTCAGATTCATACTACTGTGGATGTGGTAACATAGCAACCAAGAAGGACTCTTCTCCTGCATCCAGCAAAGATATGAGAAGATGCTTCACGCCTGTTCCTCAGCATGACAGCGCTCTCGCATCTGTATGTGAGTGACACATGTTGGCTCAAGCTCTGTCATCTCAATCATCTTCTCTGTCTGCTGGAGGCATCAACGACAGACTCGTCCAGGGAGTAAATTCACCCCCTTTGTTTTGTTTTGAGGGGCTTTAATTTAGCTGCTGTTGGAAAATTACCCATAATTGCAGGCTGCAAATGCTTATCCCTCTCTTTCTCCTCTCCAGCTAGCCGAACATGCACACAAGCATACCAAACACAGGCTGCTGCAGGCTCGCTGCGCGTACGATGGCTGCTGCTGCTGCTGCTGGAGGATGCAGCCACGTTTTCTCATTGTCACACTCGGACACGTTGCAACATCCAGACACGCACATGTTTGCACGCAGACACACACTCTCATGCGTTCACCCGGAGGTTAATAATGAGACTGGGGCAACATGATTTATGTTTCATAGTGCAATCTAATTGATTTGATTAATCACATTCTTTCCTGGATAATTAAATTACCACATGAGATTACAGAACATTTGGCCTCAAACACGCCCAGCAGCCAGGCTGTTTGTTTTCAACTTATTTAAAATATGAGCTTGTAGAGAGCTGGGATCAATGCATTTTGTTACACTGGTTCGAATGCATTTCTTAAATAGTTTGGCCATTACAAAGCACTCAAGATAGAATTAAGCAAAGGATGGTTAAATAATACCTGAGTAGTCAGAATGTCTGTGTTGCTAAATTCCAACTAACAATATTCTCTTTTCATTCCAGTGTGTGTCTTTTGTTTTTCCTCACTTGCTTTTCCATTTTAAAACTAATCATTACGATCTGTCCGATCCTGATTTAGGGTTTATGGAGTTTATAGTGGATGAACTGTGTGTGCAGAAGTGTTTGGTTCGACAGCAAAACTTAGTATAAAAACAAACTAATACAACCCCATAATCCTAACCAAATGAATTAAGGACTGACAGCTGGCTTAGGTGGATTCAGATGGACTTGAAAAAACAAAAAAGAAATAGAAAAAAACCATTATTTTTTACTAATTTCATCACAAATTATACTTAAAACGTGTTTTAAGTAAAACTGAAAAGATAAACTTCAAACTGGAATTTACAAAGTTTTGTCAGATTTTCTTTATCTGGTCGTTACAGATCATTAATCTAAAGTTGTTTGTGTGTTGCATCAGGCTGGAGCCCCTTTAACCTTCAGAACTGCTTTAATTATTTATGCCACCGATTCAACAAGTTGTCATAAACGTTTTTGCGATGTTGTGGACCATATTGACCATAACAGCGTCACACGCTTGCAGCAGATTTATCAAATCAAATAAAATTCTCTGTTCTACCCCATGCCAAATATACACTTATAGACTTAAAGTGACAGTGTGTACTTTTCCTGGCGATAGGGGCAGTAGATACCTAAATAATTGCAAGCAAGCAGTATTGTTTTGTAGCGTCATGAATGGCCTCATATTTGTGACCCAAAGGTCACACGTCCCCAGCTGGGTCGAGCTGTTACTTTTGGTTCCGCAGATTACCCATCAGGAGCCGGGATGTCTGCTAAACACCATCTTTATCTGCTGCTGCTACGTCCCAAGATGAAGGACACATCAAGATGTTTAAATAATAAATTTAAAATAACAATTTAATAAACTGTTTTACTGTTTATTACAATCATATAATAATCATCATTAATAATCATCTTGGTTCAGTATAAATGTATTTAATTACTGAAATGACTTATTATTCTTTGGGTTAATAATTATTATTTATGATAATCAGTAATGTGTGATCAGCAACCAGAAGGTCATTGGCACGTGTACACATCATGCAGAGGTAAAGTTAACCACCTCACATGTCTTTACTCCATAACATCAAGCTTTCTAATGCTGAGAGGGCGTGTTCTGAGGTTTTGTTAAAACTAAATCTCCGCAGCTGAAGTGCAGTTCTCGAACCATCCCAGAGGACGAGGGTCGGCTGCCTGACTCCTCACTAAGCATTCTGTCACGCCGATAGAATTGCTCCGAATAAACGCACCTGTAACCAGCTGACGCAAAAACTCCTTCAGACTTATTGATTTTGAGACGCAAATAGTTTCATCAGTTGTTGTGACCCACGGAGACCTCTCAGGACCGCTTTGAGTCGCACCGAGGTCCCTATACCAACCTCGTGCCCGGAGGACATCATCTCCACCTGACATCTCAGATCCACAGAGGGTCTCCTGAACTGGGTGAGGTAGACTTCCCGACAGATGGCGTCTGTATGCAGTTCTCTCCAAAAAACCATCAGATGGCTGCAAAACAACGTTTCGCCCAGAACGCTTTCTCTCTCTGAAAGAAATCTTCTGAGATTCATTCACGCATCCAAACCTCACTTTTCATTTTAGCTTTTCATTCAGACACAGGTAAAGCTTTTAATAACGAGTTTAATATCAAGCTGTTACAAATTGTCAGTTACCAATTGTCATTCTTATAAATTGACATTTTTCAAATTGTCATCTTTAAAAATTGTTAGTAATAAATTCTTAATTTTTAAACCTGATTCTTTGAAATGAAACATAATGGTATATATTTTGGTTATTGAATAAGCAAAGATTCATTTAAGCTTCTGATTCAATAAATAAACTTTTGCTAAAATTTAATTATCTTAAATTAAAAATTAATCTTTGGACTAAATATAGACCAAGCTCGTTGGCGCATGAACTTCTATTGAATATATTAATATCCTAGATATTTATATATGGTAGAAGCTTCATTGGCTAACTTGTTTGATCTTCTTCAGAATCTAACAAAGCTGATAGCAAACAGCGTTAATTCTAGTATGTAGTTTAACCTCACTACAGTTTTGTTGGAGTAAGACCTTACCAACGGATGCCCATTGGGGTAAAAAAAAAACCCTGGGGAGTGCAAACTTTAGCAAAATAACAAGCACATCAGACTCCCTTTCATCAATGGCAGCAAGTGAAGAGATAAATGTGTAAAACAACAACATTTAAAAATAATGAAAGTTTTGTAACCATTTCTTACAAATCAATAAATGCATTTTGTTCTCACGGGCTCCTGTAGAAGGAAACATGGCATCTAATATGGCGTTGCCCAGAGACTTAGACCCACTCTCATGTATTTTAGACCTGATTTTTGATGTTATATGTTACAAAGTTGCCAATATCTTTCAACAACTGGGTATCGTTTCATTCATTTACAACAACATTTTGATGGATATTTCCAGAAATTAAGGGTTAAAACTACACAGTGTCCCTTTAAAAAGGTGAATTTGAGGGAATTTTCATATACTGTGTTTTCTATTTAAAAAGTGATGTAAAACAATGACAAAATTGGGCAAAATTATTGCAGGTTTAGAGAATATTAACATCAGCTGTTTATATTTAAACACTGCAAATAAAATCAGTAGATAAAGTTTTAATGTCTGGGTTACAAAACATAAGTTCTGTTAGGAACAGGTGTTCATAAAGCAAAGCTGATGGTGGTCTATTTTTTTCAAAGTTTAAGGTTGTTTTACATGCTGTTAAGCTTCTGTCATCATAAGCAGAGGGTAATCAGGGTAAAGTGTTCAGTTAAAAATACATTTTTCATTAAATCAAAGGTAAAAAAAAGGCTGCAGTTTCTTATGCTCTCCACTCATACTCTAACAGAATGTTTATCGTAAATCCCTCTTTGGCTCCATCATGTTGCTATAAAATATGTTTTTTTTTTTCTTTGCTGAGACACCAGGCTGTGGAGAGGTGGTGACTAGGATCCAGAAAAATGAAAATAAAATCTGCAAGAGAAGGAGGAGGAAAACATAAGAAACAAGTGAAAAAGGAAAAAAGGGCAATACAAGAAACGAGGGGCCTGTGAAGTTTTGAGGTACAGTGGGACCTTATAAAGTGGGTGAAAGAGTGTGAAGACATGGCATATAAACAGTGAGCTGCAGACAGAAGAAAAAGAGCAAAGCTAAACAGAAGACAGATTGGTCTGAAGAAAGTGGAGACCAGAGAGATGAAAGGAGAACGGGGAAAGATGGAGGACCGAGGAACACAGGAAGAAGAAAACAGAGGGGGGGAAAGAAACTTAAAGAGAGGGAAAGCAAGAGGTCATGAAGTGGTTACGAAACCAACCCTGACCTACTCTAGTGTGTTTATGAGTGTGTTTTTCCCACTCTTTTTTTCCTCCAGAGCTGAGATAAAGGATGGAATTAAACTGGGTGGTGCCTCGAGATGAGCGTAAAGACAGAGAAGCAAGCATGTTGGTGTCACTCAAGAATACAGCTTTGTCTATGTGCACGTGCATGTGCGTGTGTGTGTGTGTGTGTGTGTGTGTGTGTGTGTGTGTGTGTGTGTGTGTGTGTGTGTGTCCATTATAAATTATAAATTCTAGTCAAAAAAGTTCATTTGGGACTTTTTACTGTCAAAAACAAAAAGCCAGCTTGGTAAATTAATAGTAACTATAGACTCTTGCAGAACTAGTCCCTTATAAGTGGCTATAAATACAGCTGTGACCAAAGATTATGTGAACGACTCAACATTGAAGCTTCCTGCTTCTCTGTTTTTATATCTATTTACCAGAGATGGTTTTGTGGAGTAAAGTACAATTAGAAGTGTTTCATTTGTTTCTGTGGTTTTTATTAAGATTACCATATGATTGATGAGTCAGTATTTGTTTTGGCCTTTCAGTACGTCTGCAGTTCACTCAGGCATCAGCTTCTGGAACACATTCTGTGTGATGGCAAACTGATTTTACATAATTAATAGAGTTTGTCAGAATGTGTGTATGTTATGTGCTGCTTGCAGAGTGGCCACAGGTTCTCAGTAGATCTGGGGAGTTTCCAGACCCCTGACCTAACATTCAAATTCCAGTTAGTTAACACTTGAGCCTCATGACCCAGTGCTCCAAAAGAATTTTTAATAATCAAACTATTTCTGGATAGTTGTGTGGAATTACTCTTTGAGTTTAGGTACCACTCTTTCATGACCATGAATGAATCCACTCCCTTGGCCGCGAAGCAACTCTACACACGACTGGTCTCAGGCGCTTTTGCTGCTGACTTTTAGATTCAGTTGCTCCATGTTATATTTTGTTTGAGTTTTCATGAAGTGGCTTCTTCGTTTCCCTTCTTGACACCAGGCTATCATCTGAACATCTCCTTCTCCCCTGCTACCATTACTGAGCCAGCTGTGGACTGATGGAGCACCTATCCCAGGGTTTGATCACCTTTAGGATGCTGTTCTGATTGTTAGGCCTTCAACACTCTCTTCATGTTCTTGATGATTTTGATAATCTATTTTCTTGGCAGCAATCTGTGAAGCACTTTTTAAGCACAGCAATAGTAGCTGTGTGTGTTTCTTACCCATTGTTAACAGTGAAAGAATAATTTCACGTAACATTAATCCAGCATCCATTAATCTAACTTCAGTTTGATCTCCTTCGAAGTCAACAGTTGTTTTGGTGGTACTTAAGGAGGGGTTGATGTTCTCACCCTCCATGTTTGTTTACTGACCAGACTGGAGAGACCTATGAAGACAACCGAGACACAGTACGGCACTTTAAAGTTATCATGGAACACACAGAGGATTGTTACCAGTCTGAAGGAAGGACTGTAGCAGAGTCTTGGTCAGGAGAGAAGGGGCGAGATCAGAGTAGTTCCAAAAAGGGGCAAGCAAGAGTCAGAGTCCAGGATCCAGGTCCGAGGTCAGAAACCCAGGTAATCAGATGCACGAGATAATCCAGGCAGGGTGTAGGCAAAGGGGTAATCAAAGGTCCAGAACAGGGTCGAGGTGCGAGAGCAGAGGGTCAAGAGTTCTGGACAATCTACTGGCAAATGCTTTCAATAATCTGGCACTGGCTTGGTGTTGGTCCTGGTGTTTTATAGGGAGTGTTGCAGGTGGAGCTAATGAGGAGTTAATATGAGACAGGTGGTTTGGATGAGGTTGATGGTGAGCTGGTTGTGGCTGCTGGGGAAACGGGACTTGGCTGGAGCAGGGGCATGACAGTTTGTGAGTCTATCATCTAAATCACCAGCTATAAGGCCTAGTCCACACGTAGCCGGGATTTTTTAAAAACGAATATCCGCCCATCCAAAAACTTGCATCCACACCACCTCGTTTAAAAAAACCTCTGTCCACACTTACCCAGATAAATACGTTGTTAAGGACATGCCAGACCTGTAGGCGGCAGTACTTCCCCCGTTCTTAACCTCGTCCTTCGTCTGTGGTCTTCCGCAAGGAGCAGTAATTCCGCTTGCAAAAACAAACAAGCAAAAAGCGTTTGGACAATTGATAAAGCGAGCGCAGCTCTGAGGGCATCCATGCTGTCGGCTAGTGTAAACACAGGTCGCACACGTGATGTCAGCATTTTTTGTCGCGGAAAGTGACGTTGCGGACCTTAAAACTCCGGTTTTGTCTGTCCACACGCAGACACCCAAAACGGAGAAAACGCAGATCTTCACTTTGGCCGGAGTTTTTAAAAAGATTCGTTTTCCTGTGAAAAAACTCCGTTTTTGTGTGGATGACAGGCCAAAACGTAGAAAAATATCTACGTTTTGGCAGATCCCCGGCTACATGTGGACAGGGCCTAAGTTTGCCTCTGATGCTCTGCCATGTTCCTGCGGCTCCTAAACAAACCTTTAGAAAACTTACATTAGAAAGATGATGCCGCCTTTAAAAACATTTCCTATAATACCATCTTTAAACAATGTATGTCAACTTCCAAATGTGACTCAGCCTCTGTCTAAAATTTGATTTTTGGGATGTGTAATACATATTCATCACCAAAGACAAAGATGGTTAAACTCGGTGGGTTGGAAGTTTTGAATCCATTTAAAATTTCAGATTTGTTTTAAGTGAGACTACAGAAATCTTATTGATTATAATTACAAGCTGGCCTGTTGTTTTAAGCATGGCACATATACTTTGGGAAGTTCTTGTTGAGAGGGGAAAAAAGAGTTTTTCCTCCACAAATGCCCTGTCGTTCAACCTGTCCATCTGTTTCATTTCTGCACATTTAAACTATGAAAATCCCATCTTTGGAATGAAGGGGCTCCTGTTTTTGTCTGAATCAATTAGACTGGAGATTTATCTTGATTTTAGCAAACCTCAACCCTCCACATCAGGAACTCCTGGGGAAACTAAAGGCAACAGCATTGTGCACAACCGACACATAAATTTTTAACATGAAATATATTGTTTTTGCATAAATAGTTATAAAAACACTTGTTTTAATTAGCAATTAGATTCGTTCCTTGTATGTTCATCCCTAACCCTTCTTGTATCCATTCATCACATCCATCTGGGCAAATTTAGGCTTATTACCTCAGCTTATTAATATCTCCTCAAATATTACTAATACATTTAACCTTCAAGGTCAGTTTCACCACAAGTGATGTTTGCTCCATAAAAAGTTTTACATACAGTTGTTGACAAAGCATTTGTGTCAGGACTGCACCTGCAGGTGTAAAGATGGAGGTCAAACAGTTTACGTCAGTTGGCAAAGGTTAAGCCTTACCTTCCGGCAGAGGTGTTGAGCAGGTTATCCACTTATTTTTACTTGTCACCTAGACTACTGCAACACTCTCTACTTTGGTGATGTGCAGTCGTCCCTAAAAAGCTCCAGCAGATCTAAAGGGCAGCGTGACCACATCACTCCAGTTCTGTAATATCAGCATTGGTTTCCTGTGTCATACAGGAATCATTTTAAAATCTTACTTTTTGTTTTGAAATCTCGTCAAGGTTTGACCCGTCCATGCATCAGTGAGCTGTTGACTTCAAATTCCAGCAAGAATCTTGAGGTCTAGTTTGCAGTCACTCTTAACAATTCCTAATACTCATTTACAGACTAGGGGTGATAGAGCTTTTTCAGTGGCTGGTCCTAGGCTGTAGCCTACCTTTACAATTGTGGACCATGCACAGTCTAGAACATTTTAAATCTTTACTCTAGACTCATCTCTTTCAGATGGCTTTAGCTTGACCAAATTTTTACTGATTGATAAGGGAGTGACGGTGGCACAGGAGTTAAGTGTTCACCGCACAATTGCAAAGTTGCAGGTTTGAGCCCTGCTGTCATGTCCTTGGGCAAGACACTTAACCCGCCTTGCCTGCTGGTGGTGATCGGAGGGTACGGCAGACTTGCCTCTGTCGCTCATCATCACCAGAGTCTGAATGTGTGTGTGAATAGGTGAATGATTGATTGCTTTGTAAAGCACCTTGGGGGGTTCCAGGACTATAGAAAGTGCTATATCAAATACAGATCATTTACCATTTATGTTGTGTTATTTTTATTCAGTCTGTGTTTTAATTAAAGTTTTTACGATACTATTAATGTTATTAATTGTGCTTTGACATTGATTACCTGTCCTGTTCAGCACTTTGGTGTGGCTAATGCGACTGTACAGCGCTATGTAAATAAATGAATATATAAATTAATAAATAATCCATCCATCCATTTTCATCCACTTATCCGGAGTCAGGTCGCGGGTGCAGTAGCCTATGTCGAGAGGCCCAGACTTCCCTCTCCCCAGCCACTTGGGCCAGCTCCTCCGGGGAAATCCCAAGGGGTTCCCCGGCTAGGTGAGGGACATAGACCTTCCAACGTGTCTTGGGTCTACCTTTAGGCCTCCTTCCGGTTGGACGTGCCTGGAAAACCTCACCAGGGAGGTGTCCAGGAGGCATCCTGACCAGATGCCCGACCCACCTCAACTGGCTCCTCTTGAATAAATAATCCTTGAACCTTGAAACACACACAAAGAAACATGAATTACATAGCTAAAACTTTGGCTCACACTGAGCCCAGAAGAACTACAATATATGCAAAATGTGTACAATTCATAGAAAAAAATGAATAAATAACATAAAAATGTTATGCTAAATCAGTGTACCCATAAAATTTGTGAAATATGAAGCCAAAAAACAATTAAATAATAAGAATTACTTTTTTTTTATTTTATTTCCATCCAATTGGTGATAATCTCATCCCTGTTCATCAGTTGGTGACATACAGCAGGTTCTGGGATGTCTCTGTGTATCCTTTGGTTGCAGGTGGTGGATCCGCTCCAGGAAGTTAATCAGCAGATGAGCAGAACCCAGACTACCTTTCCTGTTGTTAATTAAGCTACGGAGCAGAAGATTGAATAAAAGCTACCCAAATGTGCTAAATGCCTTTTTTAGCCACATCTGCAAAGTCATCATAACATGTTAAGTGGGTTAGTGTAACAGTGACATATATTTGGAGAAGCACCAAATGTTCTCTGCTCGTGTGTCATCACAACCTCTCATCACATTGTGATTATATCAGCTGAGGGATCACGCCAGGCCTCTGTAATATAAAACCAGCGTTGTGCCTGGCTCAAGAGCTGCAGTTCATTAATGAACTTGATAGCAGGCGCTGGTGTGTGTGTGTGTGTGTGTGTGTGTGTGTGTGTGTGTGTGTGTGTGTGTGTGTGTGTGTGTGTGTGTGTGTGTGTGTGTGTGTGTGTGTGTGTGTGTGTGTGTGTGTGTGTGTGTGTGTGCGTGTGTGTCCAATTTTATTTTCTGTTGAGTAAAAGCAATCAAGACGACAGAGTGTAAATAAAATAAAAATGTGTCCATTTGGGCTTCAGTGCAGTTTGATTAAAATATTCATCATCCTGAAACAATGTGCACACTCTTCACAAACGGCTGCTCTGAATACTTGTGTTTAGTTCTGTTTACTGCAGGGAAAAGGCCAACCAAGTACCATCAGGTTTTTGGTCCTCCCTTTCAGGGCCTCTCCAACCCCCACCCCTTGTTCTTACACACAAATTCACCACATCTTTCTCTGTCTCACACACACACACTCTCTCTCACACACACACACACACACCAAAGGAAAAAAAATGTGGATGTGAGCTCACACATGCGCAGAAAAAGAGACGCTTGTGTGCACACAGCTGGTAAGTTTGAGTGTACATGCACACGCCTCACAGAGACACATGAGAGTGTGTGTGAAATGTCTACACACACACATGCGCGCGCGCGTGTGCAGAGACACACATTCCTACCTGCTCGGCTGAGACGGTATGTGAACAAACCACAGGCAGGGAGAGGTGGTGGAGACGGGCCTCCACGCTTACTGATTACTGCAGGAGAAAAGAGGAGTGAGGAGGCTGCTGCCAGCTCTTCTCACAACGACTTGTTCACACACACACACATACATACATACATACACACACACGTACACACGCACCTTTGTGACACATGTATCTAAACACATAAAAAGAGAAACATTGCGTGCATCTGCTTCAGTGGAAAAAGAACAAAACAATAGACTCTGCATCACACCTCGACTTTCTCTACAGTTGTGCACACAGATGCACTATATGCACACAACAGAAAGTGTAACATTCCAGTGCTGTGAATAAGTTTTGATCCGCCCTTAATTTCTTCATGTTTTGTCGGGAAGGAGCCGGACTGTCTAACTTTTTATAATTGTTGATCGATTTTTCGTCAGGCTTTTTGAAAGACGTTCCTTTGAACCTTTTGATGTCTTTTCGCTCATTTTTATTCAAATCCCTGAAGATTTTCAGAGGATTTTTTAATATGCTTAACTCTGACCTACAAGTCATTCAGGCACATATAGGCTCAGAAATTCAGTGTGGATGAACCAGTGATGAGTTGACACACAACAGACAGCTAAGAGAATACACTCTAGATATTCAGGTAATTGCTTGTCTAAAAAAAATACTGTGTCCATTTCATTAGTTGGATCAATAAAGAATACCAAAGATAACATAGTTTGTCACTGAAAACAGTGTTTCAACAACAATATGACGATTCCCTGGAACTAATAACTAAAAACGTCACATCTCTCAGGTCCTGTTTCTGATCTTTGATATATTTTTAAAAACATGACTTGTGGATGTCTGTTTTTATTTTTTAGGCCTGATATTTATTTATTCTTCATCTTGCAGATTTTGATTATTTAATATGCACTTTCTGCATAATCAGGAACAAGAAATGGACTGGCAATGAATGAAAATGCTGCTAAAGTCAAAAGAAAAACCTGAAAGACTTCAGACCAGAAATACTGAACAAGATCCCTTTAAAAGACCACAGCCTGGATTCATTGAAGCAGCGTGTAGGTGATGGCATTTCATAAAGGAATACATAACTGGGATATATTGGCTAAGTAATGTTATTGTTTGGGGTTGCAGTACCACTTCACACCACTAAATGAATTTAGCACGTCTGGTTAGCACTCAGAGTGTGTGGAGAATAACTCATTTTTAACATTTTAGCACAATATTTTAAAGCCGTTTTGTGCTTGTTGATTAGCTGCATCAGGCATCTCGAACTGAGTAGAGTCAAAAATCAAAGCAGCTGCAGACGAACATCCAGCGTTTACTTGGGATGAACAAACACGCAAGGTGGAAGGCAACAATCGGGGGTGGCTTTAAAACTCGTGCACAGGAGATGACTTCCATTGTCCAGCAAACATTTACACAGCGTCGCCTTCGTCCTCACCTTTCTATCCTCTTAAACTACTGCCATCAAACCACTGTGTTTCTGAAGCCACACACACACACACACACACACACACACACACATACACACACACACACATACACACGCATACACACACACACACACACACACACACACACACATACACACCCATACACACACACACACACACTCATAAATAGCACTGAGGTCTGCCATATTTGTCAGGTCATGTCACACTCCAACACACACAGTTTACAGACATACAAGACAACTTGCATGGTGTCACTGCACCAACAAATGCCACAAGTACAATACTTGCTGTCTCACTTTTACACAATATAAAGTTGTTTGTGTGTATTTGTGTGCATGTGAGAGAGAGAGAGAGAGAGAGAGAGAGAGAGAGAGAGAGAGAGTTAGAGAGGGGTATGAAGACACGTCTGTCTGATTTACTGTTCCTCCCCTGCCTTAAATCTTCTCCTTTCTTCTCTCCTTTGGTCATTTTACATAAAAATCTAATCATGTTTGAATAACTCCATAAGCACCTGGCCTGACTTCACCTTCTCTACTCATAAATCCAAACTGGGCTTTGCAAAAGTGGAGGATGGTTGAGTCACAGTTTTGAGACTGAATTAAAGAGTTAAATATCTGCTGTCGTCTGCTGCGCCATGTGCTTTTTGTGTGAGGCAGACGGGAGTTTAGTATCATTCAGGGTAATGTGACTGAAAAACTCTGCTCATTGCTTTCCTATCACTCATGCATGCCACTATTTGCATGGATATTGCAGACACAGAAATGCATATGGTTGAGAGGTTTTCTAAACTCCCAAACCCTCTCTCTCTCTCTCTCTCTCCCCCCCCCTCCCCCCCCCCCCCTCTCTCTCTCTCTCTCTCTCTCTCTCTCTCTCTCTCTCTCTCTCTCTCTCTCTGTGTGTCCCTCAGCTCTGCATCACCTCACCACAGCAATCTCAACATCTTTGCAAAATCTCCCCGCCATTCCATCTGATTAGCTTTATTCTTTTGTTTGAAACATATTAACACACTCTTCTGTTCTCCTTCACATCCTTCTTTTGCTGTCTGCTTCTTCTAAATTTTCATTCTCTTGCTCCTTTAATTGTGTTGTAAGTCCTGTTCTTTGTTATTAGCCGTCCAGAAAGCGTACC